>NW_015642816.1:264983-266400 GCF_001515625.1 Sinocyclocheilus rhinocerous
ACTGATGAAAAAAAAAAAAAACGCTGGATAGATGGACAAACGGTTACTGTTTCGTTTGTGCAAAGCCTCTAAACTAAAGTGACAGGAGGAACTGGACTGAAATGTTGAGTGGAATATTTTGGAAAAGTGTGGCACATCTCCAGGTAGGACTATTAACTTGGGATCAGGTGTCTCTGGGCTGAATGTATAGCATTTTTCCATGACCTCATTCAACGATATTATTACCTCCGGAATTCCACGAGAGACTGCAGTCGCTTTCAGCTCGGATGTTTGTTTTTTCCCAAAACAAGTTAATCTGGGGCGAATTCAGACAGTAAGACTGAAGTCATATCACGGGCTGAGGAAATGTATGGCAGAGTTAATCAAAGCAATAGTAGATTTCGAGCTTGATGTTGATTTGACTTTGTTTTAAATGATTGCTTCCTTGTTTCAATAAGAGGACAAAGCAATGGACAGGATCGTTTTCCTTTTGCACAATATATGGGTCGTGAAGGGGCGGAGGAAATGTTTTTGTTTTTGAAAATGCGACACATTTCAAAACCACAAATTTATTTTAGTTCCACTGATGTTTTGGTGTTTTATGTGTAAATAGTGTACAGTTGCGTAGTTAAAGTGGAGCTCAAATGCATCCATTCATTATCATGTGAGGTTGATATTCTTTACTGCACAGGTGGGCTAACATACCATGTATATTCGGTCTGGTCAATAAATGTTTATATTGCCTTTCAGTGCTTCATTAGATAGAAATTTAATTGTTTTACCGTTGATGTGTGATCTCTACTGTATTCTGCTACCCATCATTTTGCCTCGCTCAGTTTTCACAGCTAGGAGGATATTAAAGTCAACATGAAATCGAAATGGACCCTATTTACTTTATTAATTCAGATTTTGGGTTTTATTGTGCACAAACAATAATTGTTTTCTTTATAATCTTCAACTTGCTCCATATGAAACAACATTATTTTTCGGCTGATGTCACCTAGGCTGCAAAAATGACAATTTAGGCAACAATAGCAAATAACAATACGTCGCTATACAGTGGAATACATCACATTATGGAAGTAAAATGGGTTGTGAATATCATTTCATGTTGGCTTTAAGCTGGTTCAGTATGTCAGACATTAGTAAAATCTGTGAAAATAAGTTGCCACATCTGAGGCAGCCTGTCGATTACTGAAGACAATCATTTTGACTCGTCCCTCGGTGTACAGACAAGCCGTGAATTGTGTATATTTACAGTTAATAGACTACCAATGTTATCACAAAAGTAGGCCAGGAAGATTAAAGGAATATTTCAGCCAAAAATGAAAATTCGCAGAAAATTTACTCAACCTCAGGCCATAAAATATGTAGATGTGTTTGTTTTTTCATTAGAAGAGATTTGGAGAAATGTAGCATTACATCACTTGCTCACCAG
>NW_015642816.1:266439-281289 GCF_001515625.1 Sinocyclocheilus rhinocerous
TCAGAATGAGAGTCCAAACAGCTGATAAAAACATCCCAATAATCCACAAGTAATCCACACCACTCCAGTCCATCAGTTAACAGCTGCATGTTTGTAAGAAACAAATCCATCAAGATGCTTTTAATAGTTTTTAACCGTTCCATAATATTTATTTTCTGCTGAATCAGGAGAGAAATCTGCATAGATCAAGCACCGTTTACAAACGGTCAAAAACAGATCAAAATATGTGGGTGGATTTTGCTGAGAGACAACAGGAGATGGGCTTTTTCACTGGATGGAGCGTTATTATGGATTATGGACACTTATTTTCATCAGAAGTGATGGTTCACAAGACATTTTTATTGTGATGTTTTTATCAGCTGTCTGGACTCTCATTCTGACGGCACCCATTCACTGCAGAGCATCCACTGGATCTACATCTTGGATGTCCTGAGGGTGAGGACATTTTCAGCAAATTTTCATTTTTGGGTGAAGTATTCCTTTAAAAGCTATTATTATTGTAAAGAACATCTCTGAGGAGGAAAAAAAAAAGAGCTGTGAAGTTGTCTACAGTGTCATTTTATGTTTGGACAACTTATCAACATATAATGACACATTTTACAGAACATCTACAAAGCATTGCACATGTAGTAGATGACGATAATGTAGTTAGCCTAGCATGCTAATGTTATCAGTTGCCCGTGTCCTTTTCCGACCTCTCAAACTCCAGGAGTAGTGTTTTATTGTGTCCCAATCCCATTTTATTCCATTTGTATGTACACTGAGGTACAAGCCGAAATGATCGTCTGTGGTAACAGACAACATGCCACGCATTACAGATACTACTCTATAGATCTCATAATAAAAGGAAATGTTGAACGTTAGGACTCATAGTCAGAAAGTAATCACTCAAAACCAATTTCCAGACATTAGGTCATTTCTACCCATATTTTAAGACCACAATTATTACAGCACATTAGTATGCTATTAACACTACTGAAAGGCCACAAGATTGTATTAATAAGTACTCAAGTATGTCACATATTTTCTTGAAACCTCTTAGAATTGCTTAGAATTATGGTCAGTATAAGTATTTTCAATAAGTCCACTCTGGCAGATTTTTGAATTTTAATTTCATGAAATGTGAACTTAGCAACCGAATGCTCCTTAATTAGTTATAACTGAAAGTGCTCAAGTGCCTGTGAATGTGCGAGTACATTATAAAAATCCATAAATATCAGTGAGGAGCTAATCAGAGGTTCATTGACTAAATTAATAACGATCAAGTTTTTACTAGTTACTGTGTTATTACTAGTAATATTAATATTGGGAAATGGGTCTTTTACACAATGCAGTTGCCCTTCATTTGGTATTTTGCACTGAAATTCACTTTGTGAAATTTGGGTTTTAGTTTAAATTTATATATGTGTTTTAACCCTATTTTATTTTCAAAATAAGGGGAAAAAATAGTTTCACAGATGATACTGTAGATTGAAAAACATTGGTTACACTTTATTTTAAGGTGCCCTTGTTACAGTGTAATTATACATTTAAGTACTGAGTAATATTAATTAACTACATGTACTTACTATATGGTTAGGGTTTGGCGTAGGGTTACTTGCATGTAATTATGCATAATTAATTGTTATTATAATAGTAAGTACATGTAACATGTGTAACAAGGACACCTTAAACTAAAGTGTTACCAAAACATTTTAGCACAAGCAACCCACACGCCATGTTTTAATATTGCAAAATCCTTGAGTGTTTTAAGATTTTATTAAAACACTCAATAAAATCGTTGAGTGTTGTTTATTGTAGTGATATTTCTCCATAACCATTGATCATATCTGCCAGAATGAAAAGCCAGATTCATCATGTTTTACAAGCATGTTTGCCCTATTATCAGCTTGTTTACTCAGAATAAATACATTTGGATGATTTTAATCTGTAGTCATAAACATAGAAGAGGCATGCCTTTCATTTGACATTTATGATTGTGGTTACACAAAATGCATCTAATGCACACATGGAAATGTCAAATGGAGCTGCAATTAAGAACCTTTTAGTTCAGTTTTTCTGAATAACAGCAAGCACAAGGTAGCACAATTTACCCCTATAACCTATTTGATCTTTGTTAAATTAGCCTACCATCCTCCAAAAACACATTGAAAACAATGACTTTAGCATAAAGCATTGATGTTGAGTGCATCGAATCATTTCCAAACATTTATACTAATACAAAATGCTGTGCATGGTATTGGTAGGCTGTGAAAAAGAAAGAAAAGCACAGAAAAAAAAAAAAGTAGTTTATATGTGATAATTGTTTGTCTATTACCTTCTGCTGTGTGTTTTGTTGTGTAAATGTCTTTTGTAGTGTAATATATACAATTTTATATTTTTTGGAATAAACTGGAGAGAAACCCAATATTGATGAGTTCTCTATTCAATGCAGTATCGCAATCCTAGCTGATGTCTTGATATTTTTTTTTTGTGTTAAACGCTGCAGGACAGTGAACTTCGGAGCAGAACTGAAAAATCCTGGCATAAATTGTTTTCTATGGCTGTTTTTCTCTTTCAGGTTGACTACTGTCATGCTGGAGCAACAGTCTGAATCTTGCTGAGCAAGTTAGTCACAGTTTGCTACACTGTACACATGCTTATCTGGCTGCTGAATAATAGCACATTCAGTTTAATGGCACATTTGAAAGCGTCTCTATCGCCCCCTTGAGTACTGAGATTCTTTGAATAACATGGCTGCACGTTTGCAATGCGTTGCATTTGTGGCCTTGTGAAAAGTGCACTTAATTGCACTGAATGTGCACTTGTAGTAATCTTACAAGTCCATAAAAAAAGTAATTGCAGATAATATAATATTTATGCAATAAAAAGCCCCTTAAGTGTACACTTTCATGATTGTTTCCTGACACACTTAAGTAGACTATTAAAAAGTGTGCACATTGTAATAATTTCAAATTAAACATTTTACTTTAAAGTATATTTTAAATCATTATGTTTTAATAATATTTTGTCATGCTTTAAAAAAGTACACTTATTTTGATGTGCTGGCTAACATACTTAAGCACATGTGGGGTACTTGATTATAATTTTAACTGTAGTGTGTTATTCAATATTACTGTACATTAATAGTTAATATATGTTAAATGTATTAAATTGCAACTTCATCATAACAAATGTGTAATAACAAATATATATATAAATGCATAACTTACGTATATTTTGGTAAAGTCACAAATGCTTTTTAGTCCATTCGACAGTACACTTTAATAATATTTCAAACACAAAATAATTATGAAGTGGGTCAAAAAAGCACTCTAAAGTGCAACCAATTGCATTTAATATACATTTAAACTTTAATACATTTTCAAGTATTTCCAATTAGCATGCCCGAAATCTTTTAAAAAGTATGTTAAAATGTGCTTCTTTTTTCAGTTCAGTCTCCACTGATTAACCAATGGAAAAGTTTCCAAACTGACGGATACATCTATAAAGCTATGATTATGCTATGTGAAGGATCTGTATCATATTGGGTGTTTCAATGATATTTTTATTCTTGCATGAATCTCTTACATGAATAACTCATAGTTGTATTTTTAGCCATGTATGACCGACTGAAATTAACAAGACATGTCTTGACCCCATTGCTGCAAATGTATCTGAATCACTTAATTAAAATGCTCGGAGTGTGTATAATTACAACAGTGCGTTATGAATAAAGTGCAGATGGCTGTTGTAAAGCTTCATTCTGGCAAATATGGGTATTATGTGCTCCGCTTCTTTCAATCTATCTAAAACATGACCAATATGTTTAGATTTGAAGATTATTCCATGAACACTTCATTAAAGGGATAGTTCGTTCAAAAATGTAATTTCAATAGGAATCCATGCAATCTGGTATCCTGCTATTCATTGTTTAAGTCATTATTTACATATTATGTTAATAGGGGACACAAAAAGCACCTATCGAGCGCTTCACTAGTCCTCTTCACCACTCGCTACCATATAGTACCAATAAATGTAGGCTACTATATATGTTAATATCACCTCTTTTGTATTTCACACCAATCCAGTTGTTTGTTATGGCACAAAATATCATCTAACCATTGCACTCCTTTGGGAAATCACATTGCTAAACATCGCCATGGGTGTTAATTATCAATCCATGTTTCTCAACCTCACAGGCATCGTCATATATCAAATATCGAAATGGCCAAAGATTCCATATCAGCAATACAAGAAGCCCCTCTGTACCATTCATCTGCTAGTGCTGCCTTGCCTCACGTCATATTTGATTGTTCCTGTGATGGCTCATTGCTCGCGGCACAGGCTGTCTGTGCTAATGTTGCAGGTGCGAGTCCCTGGACAGTGTCTTTGACTAGCAATGCAATTTTCATGTATAGAGGTGCCACTAGACCCACAATCCCTTGGGTCATATAGGAATCATTTGGATGTTAATCATTATGAATGACCTTCATCAGAGTGTCTCCAGTCCTGCCAGAATGGGGGGTTTATAGGACACGTTTCTACTAAGAGTGTATTTTAACACTCTTTGAATCAACTCATCTGCTCTATAAAGCCTTTTTACATAGGCTCATTAGAAAAAGTGCTTTATGTCTGCAAAAACTAAAACTTTCCAAAAGCATACCTATATATATATATATATAGAATTCACTCCAGTTTCCAGCTGCTATGAGCACTAGAGCAAGTCAAACACAAATACAAATACATATGTATTAATTTCCACACAAATTATAATTAAAGGATGAAATTATTGATTATTAATCACCTATTGCTGTGTGCTTCTTTGCACAATGCTGTTATGGCCTCAAAAGGCTTTCACCATAGTGCATGATTTGTAAACTAATGCATTTTGATGTTTGCATCACATAACCAGCTCCATATGAAAGACTTTTCTGATGTAGTAAACTTGCTCAGTAGCACACCTGGTACAGCACTGCGATTAAGAAACAAGTCGCAATGAAAGAGCTCAGAAGCGAACTAAAATGACAATAATTGCTTCAGCAAATGTGTTTTTTATCTCACGATAGCTTTTGTCGACGCTACAGTAATGTTTAGTTCACTGGACATTTCAGCTGTGTCCAATTCAGGGACTGCATCCTTCAAAGGCTGCATCCGAACACCAAAGGCATCAAAGCGGCACAACGAAGGCCCATTTGGAGGTTGCTTCAAATGCGGCTTTGAAGGGATGAAGGATGTAGGGGTCTTCTTTGGAACGCACTTCTGCATCATCTTGCTGAGCCAAGGAAGGAGGGGCCGCAGTCGCACAATTAAATCTGTGCAAATAATCATGGTGGCAAAAAGTGTCCATCACTAGTACCCATTGAAATCCTTGATTCCGACGGGCCTTTTGAAGTGGCCAGTTTTGAGCACTTCAGTTTGGAGTGATCCTTCAGTATGGCATGATTGTTCTTACTACAAAGTGCCTTTTGGAGGTGGATTACAATAGATAGTTCCTTCACAGCCCAGACGATAAACAAGGTAAATAAATAAAGGGCGTTAAATATTGATTAATATCTTATTAAGATTCGATTTTATAGATAGTTTATACTTTTTATTATGTACATAAATCGGAGTAAGGCGTGCATATTTAGTCAGGTCGTGAACCCAGTTTTGTTTTCATACAGTTGAATAGAACATTCAGAAGTTTGAATATAACTTTGACTCTTCCGTAGATTAAACCGACCTATTTAACAACGCTTGGTTTGACCTTCACAAACTTCAAAGTTGTGGCTTTTGAAGTCTCCATCCTTTGAAGGATCATCTGTTTCAAATAAAACTGAACGTGTTTTCAGCGTCACTCACTGGACATTTCACTTTGAAATTGTCCAGAATGAGCCAAAAATAAATAAATAAATAAATAAATAAAAATCAGTGTAACATGATTTTGTAGAAATGTCTCCACAGGCATGTTTTTTGTTTGTTTGTTTTTTCCCAATGAGCCTGGGTTAATTTAATTTAATTTAATTTAATTTAATTTGATTTGATTTGATTTGATTTTATTATTGTTTTTTATTTTCTTTTGTTTCTTTTTTGTGCTTTTTATATAATTAAAACAACATATTAAGTTATTAAAGCAATAGACCCCCCCCACACACACACACACCAAAAAAGTTATTTTTCCTGTTGAATACAAAAGACAGTTTTGTAGAAAATGTGTTTTAGTAACACATTCACTAAAAAGTCTGTCCATACCACACCCTTACATCACAAAACATAAATCCACTTAGCTCTAATATTAGCTTAGCACTAAGCTTCAAAAGGAAGCTTTTTAGAAACAATTCTCTAAGACATGACCTAAATGTACCATTTATTCCCCAGTACCACCTAGCACCAACAACCTTTGTGATTCATCTTATCTTGCAACCAATTATCCAGTAACCTTTTTGTCTAGTGCATGCTAATCTGCCTGTGTGGCTAACATCCCTCCTGCCATAAACAGCCAGCGCAATTACAGGCTCTTTTGCTCCAGGCTCTTGTGTTATCTCCCTCTTATTTACCCACCAATGCCCTCGTATTGATCTCAGCTGTGACATGTGATCTTAATAATTCCGGCCTTTGTCGCTAGCCTGTGCTTGCTAGCCTCTGTGGTGTTATGGGAGCCCGCAGGCACAGGCCCAGGAGAGCCTGAAAGATGTGTGACGATAGACCACACAAGTGTGTGATGAGGGTCATTGTGTTTGTCACTTCAGCAGAACTCTCAAGGTCTCCCGTGTTTTAAAAGTGTGCTATCCCTGTAGTAAGTGTGGGCGTGCTAATTTGCTATTGTCAGCAGTGGAGCTGACAGCGTTATTAGGTATTTTTCGCTGGAGGTCGTCCAAGGTGAAATGAAATAGTAGTTAACCTGTGACATACCCGAGCTATGGCATATTAATAATGGCCAATGCATGTAAGGAGCACCATTATTTCTTTCTAATTAGCACTGTCATTGGCGTCCAGAGGGCATGGCGAGTGCTGCTATCTACTCCCTGAGCTCTTCTCTTTAGATTTACGCTCTTTTTCTATGCTTCCTTTCTGCAAATCATAAAGAATTGCTAATGTGTTGAAGCCATTGTGTGCGACTACCTAAACTTACAGGAATAGTTCACTCATAATGAGTATTGCGTCATCATGTTCTCATACTTTCCAAGACTGTATGCTGTTTTTTTTTTTTCTTTTTTCTTTCTTTTATGTTTGTCAAGTGCAAAAAGTGCACTAAACATATAATAAATAATAAAAGTAGTTTATAAAAATATTTGTACTATATTCCAAGTTTTATGAGGTCATACAATAAAAAAAATTAAAATAAAATAAATTAAATAATAGACTATATTCAAGACAAGAACTATCAATGCATCATTTTTGTAGTCCACATGAGTTCAAAATCAAAATGATGGCATGTAAACATTCACTGTACTGGCACTTCCTGGTCAAAACTGCAGGGGGTGTGGGTAAAATCGAGTTCAGCCAATGGAGTAAAATATATTGTGTTTTGGTAGTGGCATGAAAATGTGGGACATAATTTTTTTATGATAATAATAACAATAATGATTATTATTATTATTATTATTATAAATAAAAAATACAAAAAATATTATTGTTTTTAAATAATATATAGTCATTTATGTAATTTGCTGTTTTTTATTTATTTATTTTTATAATTTTTTTTATGAACAGAAATGGCAATAATAATAATAATAATGTGTTTTGGTAGTGTCACGTGTATGTTCCGGTCTAAGTTCCTGTCCCCGTTTAGTTTGTATTGTTCTCAAGTGTTTTCAATGTTCATTGTGTCATTAGTTCCAGGTGTTCCTCGTCTTCCCCTCATCAAGTCATGTGTTTAAATAGTGTTCCCAATCCTAGTTTCTTTGTCTGCTGTTAAATGTCTTCTTAGTTCCTGTGTTTCCCCATTGATGATTCAATTCCATATTTGAATAATTCTCCTGTGTTTCCTCACTCCTTCCCGAGTGTAACGTGACAGAACAGCAGACCTCAAAAACAAAAGTAAGCGGCGCCTTTCCTACCCGTGTTTGTTTTTCGTTTTTTGAATAGTGTTTTTGTTTTGTTTTCCCGTTCGTTTCTCCCCGTCCAAATGGAGGAACAAGCGAAGTTAATCGCCGTGGCTCGGGCGAACCCCGACCCGATTCTCTGCACGAGGGCGTTTGTACCGCTAACCCTAGCCAAAACCCTCGTGACGCTGCTCCGGATCGGGATAACTTACCATCGCCCCGCGGAGCTCCCAGACACCACCAACCTCGGCTGGAAAAAGGCAGTCATCCGGTGTCTGGAGAGCATCCGATCCCGATCCCGATCCCGATCCGGGACCCATCTGCTGGCCGTTCCCGAGTCTAGTCAGCCGGCCGTTCCCGAGTCAAGCCTGCCGGCCGATCATGTGGCAAGCCCGCCGGCCGATCATGTGGCAAGCCCTCCGGCAGATCATGTGGCAAGCCCGCCGGCGGTTCCTCAGTCAAGCCTGCCAGCCCCAAAGCTCACTCCAGTGCCAGCTCCTCGAAAGCGCCTTGCTGTGCCTGTTCCTCCAGAGCACCCTCCAGTGCCAGCTCCTCGTAAGCGCTTCTCAGTCCCCGAATCCAGCCCGGTGTGGGCTCCAGGTCCTGAGTATAGCCCACGGAGGGCTCCTGTTCCCCAGTTAAGCCCAGGAAGTGCTCCTGATTTCCCCGTTAAGCCCAGGAAGGGCTCCTGATCCCCAGTTAAGCCCAGGGAGGGCTCCAGATCCCCAGTTCTGCCCAGGGAGGGCTCCAGATCCCCAGTTTAGCCCAGTGAGGGCTCCTGATCCCCGGTTAAGCCCAGGGAGGGCCCCTGATCCCCGGTTAAGCCCAGGAAGGGCCCATGATTCCCGGTTAAGCCCAGGAAGGGCCCCTGATCCCCTGTTAAGCCCAGGAAGGGCCCCTGATCCCCGGTTAAGCCCAGGAAGGGTCCCCGATCCCCGGTTAAGCCCAGGAAGGGCTCCTGATGCTCCATTCCTGGGCTCCTGATCCCCAGTTAAGCCCAATGTCGGCTCCAGCCCCAGGGCTCGCTCCAATGTCGGCTCCAGCCCCAGGGCTCACTTCAGTGTCGGCTCCAGCCCCAGAGCTCGCTCCAGTGTCGGCTCCAGCCCCAGAGCACCCACCAGAGCCCGCTCCTCCTGAGCGACCCCCAGGATTCCTAGTTTTCCCCAATAAAATTTTTTGGGGAGGGAGAGGGCATATACCCGTGGCCGAGCCAAGGCCACAGAGGATCCGCCATGGCCTCCTGAGTCTCCAGATCTGCCATGGCAACCTGAACTGTCTGCTCCGCCATGACATGGCGGGACGCACCGTCCTGGAGGGGGGCGATCTGTCACGTGTATGTTCCGGTCTAAGTTCCTGTCCCCGTGTGTATTGTTCCCAGGTGTTTTCAATGTTCATTGTGTCATTAGTTCCAGGTGTTCCTCGTCTTCCCCTCATCAAGTCATGTGTTTAAATAGTGTTCCCAAACCTAGTTTATTTGTCTGCTGTTAAATGTCTTCTTAGTTCCTGTGTTTGCCCATTGATGATTAAATTCCATATTTGAAGAATTATCCTGCGTCTCCTCACTCCTTCCCGAGTGTAACGTGACAGGTAGAGGCATGAAAATGTGGGACAGCATTTTTTAATAATAATAATATTTTTTTATTTTAAAATGCTGTGCCACATTTTCATGCCACTACCAAAACCCAACATATCTTACTCCATTGTAGTAAAATATAAATAATGACAGAATTTACATTCTTTTACATTCTTTAATCTACCATAACAACTGTCCCATAACCCAATGTTCTTGCCATTGAATTAAACTCTTTTCAACACAGGCATCTAAATGCTTATAAAGCTGGTTTTTGTTGCATGACACAGCACTTTGCCTGCGGTGAAGCAAATGTGATTGCAGCCTACTTATTCTGCCTCACTACCCAGAGACACTCAGGCTTGGTTGCGGTATGCAGACATATTCAAAGTAATAAGCTGTGTGGACGTTCTTGTAGCAGAAATCACTTGAGAGCACCGGTGGCAGCCTTAAGCCACAGCATGAGTTCACAAATGATCGTCCTCATTATACTGATGAGCGAGGGGAGTTTTCAGAGCCAGAGTGGTCCAGGACGCTCCATCATCTGTCAGCGAACTCCAGATGGGAGCACTTTCAAGAGCAATCAGGGACGCCGTGTGATTCATCTGCATGGACTCACAGTTATGCTTTAAAATGCCTTTAAAAAAAGACTCATATTTCAGAGTAGCAGTGGAGGATTATACTGTACCTTGGGAACTTTGATTGCTCAATTTACTATTACAATTTAATTTTCCTGGAATTGCCAACAAGAACGCAAAGGTCTCGCTCATCATTATATTTGTAACATATTACACTGAACAAAATTATAAACGCAAGACTTTTGTTTTTGCCCCCATTTTTCATGAACTGAACTCAAAGGTCTAATATTTTTCTATGTACACAAAAGGCCTATTTCTCTCAAATATTGTTCACAAATCTGTCTAAATCTGTGTTAGTGAGCACTTCTCCTTTGCCGAGATAATCCATCCACCTCACAGGTGTGGCATATCAAGATGCTGATTAGACAGCATGATTATTGCACAGGTGTGCCTTAGGCTGGCCACAATAAAAGACCACTCTAAAATGTGCAGTTTTCATGGTTTGGGGGGTCCGGGGGGGTCCGAAAACCAGTCAGTATCTGGTGTGACCACCATTTGCCTCACGCAGTGCAACACATCTCATTCGCATAGAGTTGATCAGGTTGTTGAATGTGGCCTGTGGAATGTTGGTCCACTCCTCTTCAATGGCTGTGCGAAGTTGCTGGATATTGGAAGGAACTGGAACACGCTGTCGTATACGCCGATCCAGAGCATCCCAAACATGCTCAATGGGTGACATGTCCGGTGAGTATGCTGGCCATGCAAGAACTGGGATGTTTTCAGCTTCCAGGAATTGTGTACAGATCCTTGCAACATGGGGCCGTGCATTATCATGCTGCAACATGAGGTGATGGTCGTGGATGAATGGCACAACAATGGGCCTCAGGATCTCGTCACGGTATCTCTGTGCATTCAAAATGCCATCAATAAAATGCACCTGTGTTCGTTGTCCATAACATACGCCTGCCCATACCATAACCCCACCGCCACCATGGGCCACTCGATCCACAACGTTGATTGTACAGTGAAAACTGGGATTCATCCGTGAAGAGAACACCTCTCCAAAGTGCCAGACGCCATCGAATGTGAGCATTTGCCCACTCAAGTCGGTTACGACGACGAACTGTAGTCAGGTCGAGACCCCGATGAGGACGGCGAGCATGCAGATGAGCTTCCCTGAGACGGTTTCTGACAGTTTGTGCAGAAATTCTTTGGTTATGCATACCGATTGTTGCAGCAGCTGTCCGGGTGGCTGGTCTCAGACGATCTTGGAGGTGAAGATGCTGGATGTGGAGGTCCTGGGCTGGTGTGGTTACACGTGGTCTGCGGTTGTGAGGCTGGTTGGATGTACTGCCAAATTCTCTGAAATTGGAGACGGCTTATGGTAGAGAAATGACAATTCAATTCACGGGCAACAGCTCTGGTGGACATTCCTGCAGTCAGCATGCCAATTGCACGCTCCCTCAAAACTTGCGACATCTGTGGCATTGTGCTGTGTGATAAAACTGAACATTTTAGAGTGGCCTTTTATTGTGGCCAGCCTAAGGCACACCTGTGCAATAATCATGCTGTCTAATCAGCATCTTGATATGCCCCACCTGTGAGGTGGATGGATTATCTCGGCAAAGGAGAAGTGCTCACTAACACAGATTTAGACAGATTTGTGAACAATGTTTGAGAGAAATAGGCCTTTTGTGTACATAGAAAAAGTCTTAGATCTTTGAGTTCAGCTCGTGAAAAATGGGGGCAAAAACAAAAGCGTTGCGTTTATAATTTTGTTCAGTGTATATATTTTATGCTTGTGCATTTTCAAAATCAGCAAGTCAGTGGGTTGCCTATATATATATATATATATATATACGTTAGTGCTGCCAATCGATAAAAAACATTTTAACAAAAAAACAAAAAACTAATTTGTTTAAATTTGTCTGAAATTAGTCACAATTAATCCCGACTAACATTAAAGTTTTTAAATATACATTTATAGTGCAATAATTCAAGCTTCAAATTAATGTAATAACAACATAAAGACAGTATATTTTAATTGTTTAATGGCATCTTTTTTCATGACCGAAGGTTAGTACTGATACTAATACTACTGATATCTCTATGAAATTGTTTTTCCCCCCTAATATTTAACCATTGACTATAGTCATTCAACAGCTATCAGTTTTAACATTTATTAGACTTTAAAAAATACTGTAGCAACTTCTAATTTAAGTGAACAATCTTCACATGTTCCCTATAATAAATATAGCTACCTGTGCCCTTCAGCAAGCAGGAAATATACAGAAATTGAATAAAGTTGTCAAACACTAAATTCTAAATTAAATATAGATACAAAAGTTATTTATTTATTTATTTTTTTAATTTGTTCTTTTATTAACAGACATCACAGCAGCTGGATATTAGGTTATTTTGGCTGCTTTAAGAGCTGCTGCTACATGACGCAGATCTGACACGCATCGTATTTTCTCATAACTCTTTCGTTTTCTGACCCACTTCAGCTCTTAAAGAATCGGGTGTGTTAGATGAGGGAGACAGGGCTGCCACTCCTCGACAGTTTCTGAAAACCACTGCATTTTAGAGGCATGTTCTTAATAAAGTAATTGAAAAGTTACACTACTTATTACATTTTAAGTAGGGTAACTTGTAATCTGTAACTTATTACATTTCCAAAGTAACCGATTCTAAATCATAAACATCTTATAAACGTCTATTTGACATCTGATAGGAAACATCCTATAGACATATTGCAGATGAGCAAATACGTCTTTCAGATGTATATGTGCTCTCAGGGGATTGAGATACGGTAGACCAGACCGACTCTGCTTGCATTCACGTGCATTGTCGAAATGAGAGGTAAATCACATAGACAGTAATATAGATGTAGTTATCTTTATAGTTGATATAAATGAGCCTTAATGGTTCGAACTATTATTGTGACAATTAATTGGCGAACTATATATAGTAGTAATAATTTAAAGATGTGATACAGAAGATTTTTTTTTTTAGTTAAATTAACAAAATTCCAAAAAGTTGATTTGTTCTATTCATTTCAGAAATCCACAATTAAACTTTAAACTTTTCTAGTCATTTCTGTAACAGTAAACACACTATCAGGATGAATGACTCTTCATTCTGCCCTTTTAAGTATCTGTTGAATTGTACTTGCCAAAGCCGACAACAAAAACCCCAAACAAATCACTGATCAAAATTTAAGAACGAGTTTGTGTAAATGTCTAACCCTTTTCTACCACACTTATTTTTTTTTTCTATTTTAGGGATGCTTATTTAAAATGCATTAGCCCGTGCACCGGCACATAAAATATGCATCCTTTGGACTTTTCACCTTTTCAGAATTTATTTCTTGTATAAATCGAAAGGGAAATTGAGTCTTTTATGGGTAAAATCTTATCCATGTTTCATGAGGTGCCAGAAGCAAGACCTAGATAATAGAATCCCTATCACAGGCGCTTTGTGTTCGGCTCTACCTTTCCACAGATTCCATTACATCTCGCACATTAATAGGCATACTGCATTACAGGAGGGTTTCAAGTGTGCGTCACTGAGACAATGCAATAAACAATACACTAAGCTATTGTTTTTAGGCCAAAGCATCTAGTTAGACTGCAAGATGTTCATGATTGCTCAGAATGACAACACGCTTCTACAATATTGTAGAAAACTCATGCAGCATTACGTTATTCTACTGACATGATGCTATAAGCAACAGGATGATTGTGCCTATAAAGCTCAAATGGGGTATTTGACTATACCATACAGGCACTGTACAAATTAAACACTGACTTTCAAAAGGGATGGACCTTTTAAGGAAATGTATGTAGATCATTTTCAGGATGAAAATGCACACTCTGACTTTGTTACTGCAGCATGGTTTGAAACCCCTGTTGTGAGTGAGTGAGTGAGTGAGTGAGTGAAGTGATGTGTGGCCAAGGATGTGACCCATACTCGGAATTTGTGCTCTGCATTTAACCCATCCAAGTGGAGCACACACCTGGAGCAGTGGGCAACCATATTGCTGCGGCACCCAGGGAGCAGTTGGGGGTTCGGTGCCTTGCTCAAGTGTCTCACCTCAGTCGTGGTATTGAGGGTGGAAGAGAGCGCTGCCGGACCTGAGACTCTAACCCGCAACTTTTGGTTTACAAGTTCAACTCTTTAACCATTAGGCCATGACTACTGTTGAAGAGTTATTCATCTTATGCATCATATAGCTGTCTCTTAATGTAATCAGTGACTCACAACTTAACTTAATCCCCAGGACAAATTAGCCGATAAAAGGCTAAAGGTTAAAACTATAAAAGTAGAATTGACAGAATTATTCTGATGATGGTATACTGTGACCATAAATAAGTCTACTCTGCCCCTTGACATTTTAAAGTCTAAAATTCCATTCAGTAATTTTTGTTGTGTTTTCCAGTCAAATGTGTTAGCCTTAGATTTGAAAAGAAAAGGTTTATTTGTTTGTTTGTTTGTTTATTTTAATAAAAAAATTTGAATAGAATATCTTGAATTAAGGTTCAGTTGCCTTTCAATTTTCATTTTCATAATTTTCAGTTACAGTTTTTGTTTACTTTTCTAACAGCATCTAACAAAATGATGTTAGATTGTTGCATAATAATAATAATAATAATAATAAATATATATATATATATATATAATTTATAAATAATAA
>NW_015642816.1:281607-297501 GCF_001515625.1 Sinocyclocheilus rhinocerous
ATATATATATATATATATATAAATAAAATATATTTATTTTCTTTCGCTTAAAAAATAAGATTTTAACCTCTAAATTTCAACCTCTAAACCAACTAAATTGATGACTTGCTTGGGGGTAATATTGGTGTTTTTGCTGCAAGAAAGTCACCCCAGATTGCTACACCATTTTTTGGATGATCGATTACAGTCATTAGTGGTACCACTGTACAACAGAGCAAATACAAAGTGTGATGAAAGGTTAACCTTCTGGTTGTGGCCACAGCCGTGCCCAAAGTTCATTTCTCACTGTCAGGTGACTCAAGGTGAATTACGCCATGATGCATTGATAGGACCTCAGCTGGTGAACACTTCCCATGCTTCCATTCATGAAATGTCAGTGCTGTTGTGTCATTTCAAAAGCATGTCATTAAATATTTTATATTTTTTAGGAAACATTTAAGATGAAGTTAAATGTTTTTACTTCACTGCCTTCCTTTAAGCATTGCATATTTAGGTTGACTCCAGACTGGAAACCACTGAAGAACCAAATCCATCTTCACAGACACTCCTCGAGGTTCATCATCCGAGTGTCAAGACCAGAACAGGAAAGTAAATCATCATTAGACATTTGGAGTTAAAGTGTTCCATCATGGAGGTCACAGTTCTTCAGTGTCACGTGATCCTTCAGAAATCAAAATATATAGTAAATAAATAAAATCAAAATATTAGTAATGTTTCTTATTTTTTTCCAATACTGAAAACTGCTTTCTATCATCTATCATCTATCTATCTATCTATCTATCTATCTAATATTGCTGTCAAAATTAGCGCATTAACGCATGTGATTAATTTTTATAGTTTAACACGTTAAAAAAAATTGAATGCAATTAACGCAGGGGCAGAGCTAGGGTTGGCCAGCCCACTCACAACTGCTGCTTCTGTCTTCTTTAAGACCACATAAAACGAGAGACTTTTCAGATGCGCACTCCCAACCCAGTAAGGCACGAGTAGAGGATGAGGAGCTTCAGTAGAACAACAGTGAACTGCGGTCAGATGAGATGTTGTCAGGCCATATGTCAGTAAAAACTAATTTTCCTATCCTGTCAGCCGTTATTGTGTGCTCATAACACGTGCTCTTCAATTGGATGCCCGAATGCAGTGGCGCGTGCTTATAATTTCTTATTAAAGTGCAAATGAAACTACAAGCATGCAATGTCGCAATTATGTTGTCAGTTAAGTCATGAAGTTACCAAAAAGGCGATTAAAGCTGCCTTAAATCTGTGTATGTAAGTATTTGTTATGTAGGCTATGAGACACATTTAAAAGTGTTTGCATGGGTTTAGAAAACTTTTTTAAGTTAACTCAAATATTAAGTAAACGGCAGTGGACTTCTGTTTTGTGTAACTTACCCAGCACTGTCCAAGCCTCCCTATATTCCAAATCCGCTTCCTAACTATCAGCTCGCACTCATTCCGAAACTAACCGAAAACTGTTCTTGGTTCAGTGAGTTGATGACTCAAGAAAGATCCTCTAGGACCGAGTGTGATTCATGAACAAATCGTTTGGAGGTTTTGTGTTTTAATCGACTTGACGGAAACCGTTGATGATGATGTAATCTGAAATTATTTACTTGAATAAAATGGAGAACACTGTGAATATGTGCATTTCATTTTCTGTGCTGATGTATTTTAATTAGCCCTCATTTTTCAAAAGTATAAACAACATAATTAAGGAACCGCGCCTCGATTGAACTTTTGTCGTATCAGATGTGATTAGACTGCGCAGTCTCGGACGTCACCATCTTTGATATTCACTTTAGTCACTGTTGCTATGGTTACAGGTCAAATAGATTACATTCTGAACATTCCGCTGCTTTTATGATGTCATGGTCTTGAACCGCAGTGTTTTTTTGGATTGTGTGTTTGATTGAATGGTAAGAGTGGCAAGAAAGACAGCAATAAAAGGTAAGGTAATTTTTAATTTACAAAAAAAAAATCTGAATGTGCAGCATATGAATACATTTAAAAATGGTATTAACTTGTGCTAAAGTGCAGCGTGAATCTTTTATGTGGAAAATGTCACTGTATTTCTGAGCATGTTCTTCTGTTTCTTTATTTGCATGGCTCTTTCCATCTACATGGTTTGAGCCTTCTAAAATGCCAGACTTGGTGAAAAATGTCATATGACAGCAATAAAAGATAAGTCAAATCTCAAGGTTTTATATGATTAACCTTTAATTCTGGAGAGAAAAAAAAATCACAGTATATTTGAACATGTTCTGCTCTGATTTTTCTTTGCGTCCTTCCATCTACATGTTTGAGCCGCTATAACGGTAAACATATAATTGTATTAGCTTGTGCAAAAGTGCAGCGTGAATCTTATATTCTAGAAAGCCACTGTATTTCTGAACATGTTCTTCTCTGTTTCTTTCTTTCCATGATTCTTTCCAACTACATGGCATGGTTTGATTCAACACAATGGTGAATATGGTAAGACAGCTCGCATGACAGCAATAAAGGGTAAGTCAAATCTGAATGTGAATGCATTAAACTAAAAAAAAAAAAAAAAAACCTTGTTAAACAACAGCATCGTTTTTTTTTTTTTCTGGAAATTCACTGTATTTTCTTTTCATGTTCTTCTGTTTCTTACCTTGCATGACTTCTTCTGTCTACATGCTGTCAAAATGTCGTTGTAATGGCAAATGTGGTAAGAAGTGTCATGTGACAACATGTATTTATTCAAATTAAAGTTTGTAATGGTTCACTTTGTAGCTGGTTGGTTTAGTTCATGAACTCTATTCACGGGTGTTAGTGTTGAGCAGTGCTACATGCCAAAAAAAAATATATAGTGCTTTACACATTATGTTATTTCATATTTCCTAATATCTCTTGTTTTATTTTTGTACTGTTGATTCTTTTCTCCTAATTTTTATTTATTACTTGTTTGAGAAAGCACTGCCTCCTTTGCCTCCTCAGAGAAAGAGTTTAATCCCTTTAATGTTTTTATCATTCCTCTGACAGGAGAGCTTCCTGCGCTGCGGCTCTGTGTAGCTCTTTTCTTTTCACACTCTTACAGTGGGAATTCTCAATGTCGAGTTCACACTCAAGTGGCCTTTGTGATTATCTGCCTCCTTCCTCTTAACAAATGTCCTCCCTTTCTCCTCGCCAGTTCTGCATTGCTCTGCTCCCCCAAAGGACGCTGGGTAGGACAGTGAGGCAGCAGGGTTTGGAACTAATGACCTGATGAAGAGGAGGATAGTGGATGTGATTCACCTCCTCTTGGGGAAGGTGTAGCGATTCTGCCGTGGCTCTCGCTTACAACCGTCTCTGCATGGCGAGAGTTACTGCGCAATCAGCTGACAAAGGCAGACATTCCTAAAGTGTTTTCAGCCCTCGCAGACAGACGCATGACAGAAAAGAAGAAAAGAAAAAGAAATAGTGTATACTGTTATAATATTGTATACTATTATAATATTGCAGATTTTAATTGAAACATTAAAGAAATAGTTCACCCAAAAATGAAAATTTGCAGAATATTTCCTCACCCTCAGACCATCTAAGATGTAGATGAGTTTGTTTCTTCATCAGATTTGTAGAAATGTAGCATTGCATTGTTTCTAAGAAACAAATCCATCCATTATTCATATGTTTTTAACTTCAAACTGTTGCTTTCAGCTAAAATACGAGTCCTCTATCCATAATGTTGCTTTATCCAGTAAAAAACGTTGTCTGGTCCGAATCAGGAGAGAAATCTGCACAGATCAAGCATCAAAACTAAAATAAATATGTGGGTGGATTTTGATGTGAGAGACAATAGGAGATGGACTTTTTCACCGGAGGAAGTGTTATAATGGATTATGAACTCATATTTTGGCCAGAAACAATGGTTTAAACGTCTTAATGATATCTTTTTTTCTTACAAACGCACATCTTTTCACTTCACAAGCTGTTAACTGATGGACTGGAGTGGTGTGGATTACTTGTGGATTATTGTGATGTTTTTATCAGCTGTTTGGACTCTCATTCTGACGGCACCCATTCACCGCAGAGCATCCACTGCTGAGCAAGTGATGCAATGCTACATTTATCCAAATCTGATGAAGACACAAACTCACCTACATTGTGGATGGCCTGAGGGTGAGGACATTTTTAGCAAATTTTCATTTTTGGTTGAACTATTCTTTTAATATTATAGATTGTATATGTCTTTACTGTCAGTTTCTGGAAGAAAAATAAATAAATTTAAAAAAATAATATATATATATATATATACAGTGGGTACGGAAAGTATTCAAATAATATATATATATATATATATATATACACACACACATTTCTAACAACAACAACAACAAAATCTTAACGAGCCCACATATTTTGAACAAAACATTTAAAACCAGGCTATAAACAAAAAACAAACAACGCCACATTTTGAATGATTTTATCATCACCAATCAGCTTCCGACTACTCTTACAGTTTGTATTTTTCTTGAAAGTTTGAATTAGAATAGTTTGCATGAGCTTGATTATGTAAGGTTGTGAAAGCGACCGTTCAGCAACCGCTTAAACACATAATCCCTGCAGCACTCTATAGATATATCCAAATTATGGTTATTTTATTAACACTGTCAGCTGTCAATTCAGATTTTTTTTCAGTATATCGAGCTCGTTTAGTCCATTGCAAACCATTTTGTATTCTCAATTCATTATTAATCCAAATTAATGCTAGATTTGTCAATATGTATAATAAATATTTGACATGACAGAACACATGATTTTTTTGACATTGAGTTACAGCAGGGAAAAAAAAAATTGAAATGGAAAAAAGTGGGAGGCTGCACCAAAACTTAATTGAATACATCTTAACCTGCTTAATTTTAAATAATTTTGTGTTAATCAATCCAAATAATTCCTGACACAAGCTTTCATTTTTCAGTGTTATAGCCCGGTATTCAAGAATCAGTGATTTTCATTCTTGGCAAGTCACTGCCCGTCTAAAACGCTGCATGTTTGCTTTTGTATTCAGTGCACTGGCTGAATCGTAACTCATGTCAGCACTTCCCTGGACTCGTAACATTAGCATGAGCAGAAAGACTCGCTCTGCCTGCGCTGGTCTGTCCAAGAAGCCGTGTACTTCCTGTTGCGGTGCATTTATCATCTTCAGCTGAGTAAAATTTACAGATGTGTCCCCTCCATAACCCATCCCTGACTTTCACAGTAGCACGATTTCAAAAACGCCCCGGTCTACAGTCAGTCAGGATGTATAACTTCAATGATGGCATCAGCAGAGCCAGTAAATGAACTAGACAAGGCATTGACGTTGGAGACGCCATTGGCGACACATTGGGGAACACTGAGTGCAGATAGAGTCATAGCATACATGCTTAAAAAATTAATCTGCGGGCCAGCTGCCCTTCCATTGGAACATATGGATGAGAGTCATGGCTAATAACAGCCGTGGCTGAACAAAGAAGCCATCTGCCTGCCTCATAAGGGGATCAAACACGCATCTCCAGCCAGAGCAATATCACCTGTGCAGGCCAACACCTGGGGTTTGGACCCAATGTCTGCCGGTGTGCACACAAACTCTGCAAGGTATAGGCTGTATGTGCAATGGTGAACCAGATAGTCAGGTAAATAATTGTGATTACTTTAATAGGTGCTTGTAATGCTGGAATGGGCCTGAGAGGGTAAATATAAGCTTTTATATATACTGTAAGTTGTATTTTTATGAGGTTTGCGATTCATGCAATCCACCTTTTTTTGTATTATTTATATAATAGTATTTGTTTTGTTTTATGATATTATAGCATTTATTAACATTTTATTAGCGTTTTTTTTTTAAGTTTCAAAATTTTGGTCGTTTTAAAATGTAAAAATGTGTAAACTTTAGTCATTTTACTCCAACTTAAGCTAATTTTAATTCAGTTAGGAAAATTTCAGTATACACAAATGTGATGCTTTGTACAATTTTCAATAAATGTATACAGTTATTTCATTTTTTTCTTTTAATTTTTAAGTTTGCACTTATGTTTTTTCCATCTAATATTTATATTTTATTTTATTTCAGCTTTGAATTCAAAAACGATTTTATTTTATATATATACTTTTAGCTTTAGTTAACGATAACCAAACTGGTTGTAGATTAACCTAATTCAAAAACGATTTTATTTTATTATATATATATAGGTGGGGAATGACCATCTGTAAATGAGCTGTTTCGCTCACAACAATGAAAAGATTGATGCAATTAATTTTTCATTATGTACCTTGACCATGGATCCTAATCATTTCAAATAGTGGATGTGAGGAGCAGAAAATGGGCATTTGTAAAATGGGCATCAGCTCCAGTGGGAACTTCTGAAAGGCTTTATTATTTGTTCATTAACCTGCCTATTTGATTTCATCTTGGCTCTGCGATGTGTCCCGATCAAGAGCTACTAGTGCAACTAGTGTGTTTCTCAATAAAAAAGACTTTCGGGTGGGAATAACATATGAATAACATTCATATTCCTTCTCTGGCCGATTCCCTGAAAAATGCAGCATGTACAAGAAGTAAAGAAGTCAGACCTTTCCCAAAGGAGCAGTGAGTCTATAGAAGTGTTTTTTGGGGGGCAAACTGGAAAGGTCAAAATAAGTTCATTGCATCAGCTTAAACTTTTGACAAACAGAATAAGCAATCTGCCAGACAGAGTTCTGGAGGAAAGCATATGATATTCACTTGCAGAAGTGCCCTATAGGGGGCCATCAGGAGACAGTGCTCTGGTTGAAATGCCTGAGGAAATATAAGTAGAAGAAATACGGCAAAAGTCTGCAGAAAACATCTTCATTGTTTCTTGCTGTTTGCACCAATTACTGTAACAAATGATGACGTTTTACTTTTACAGCAATAGTTTGCTACAAAAAAAATATATATATAAATAAATAAATAAAAATAATAATTAAAACAAATGGTCGTAATTTACTCACTCTGATGTTGTTCCAAACCCAAACGACTTCCTTTCTTCTGTTAAACATAAAAGGAGAAGTTAGGCATAGCGTTTGAGCTTCTGTTTTCCATATGAAAAAAATGGAATAGATTTTGATAATTATGTTTTGTGGTCCAGGGTCACAAATGTCATAACTAGATCTTCTGGTGAAAACGTCAGATATTATGCTGGAGTTCTCCAACCATTTAGTCTGGTTAAACCCCACCTCTTTCTTTTAATTGACTGCAAGCTTGCATTGAGCTCTGCCTCCATCCGATGGATAGAGACAAGTTCCTGCTCTACACTTTATTACTTTTTCGATAATCTGTTTCACTCAGATGTGCATTACCAAAAAAAAAAAAACTGAATAAAGGTTCTTTATTGGTATCTCTGGTTACAAAATACCTTTTTGTAACCTTTATTTTTAAGAGTGTATGTTACGTATCCGGTCCATGAACTTCCGTCTGCTAGCCATCAGTGGTCTTCTGAAGCCATTCCATAGCTTTGAGTTAGGAGCAGACTGACATGTAAGTTTCAGTTTTCGAAATTCAAGTTTAAATCGTGTCAAGTCAGGCAAGAACTAAGGGTGACATGCAAAAACAATATGAAAGCTACAGTGGAGAGGAACATTATCAGTGAATTTCAGCACACAAGTCTACAGACTACATTTATGGTGATCTTTTTTATGAGCTAGACAGTACACCATTCAAAAAAAAAAAAACTAATTCAACAAGAGGTTGTAATGAACAGCATAATGACAAGGTTCCTCAATGTCAAGTATCTTCGCTCAACTTCTTATTCACTACTATAACAAACTTTAAAAACAGAGGAGGAGGGCAGAGAATTCAAGCTATCCGATTTTAAATGGATGTGGTTTGCTCTGAATTGTGGATAATAAGATACAGTGCAGATGCCCTAGAGCGACAGATCAGCAGCATGTCTAAATCCACAGTCATTTGCATCTTGAGTGTAAATCTCACTATGGTGTGGTCGTAACTCATGAATACAGAGCAAGTGTGAAAATGCTTGTTTGTGTCAATTAGACTGCTGACATTATGAATTTGGACAAAAGAGATAATTATAACGTATGAGGAGATTAAGGAAAATTTATAAAAACATAGATTGACAAAGGCTAATTAGAAGAAAGCAGTACACGATTAATTTTAAGTACATACAGTATATGAACACAAAAAAAATAACTTCCCATTTTAGACATTTTAAAAATAACAGTTTATTTATTAAAACATAAATAAAATGAAAATCTTTGTTGGCATTTAAAACTCAGTAGTAAGACAATTTGAACAAACAATTTGAACATATTAGAGGTAAATCATTTATACAAATAGAAAAGTGGAGAACCCAGAGCAGAGCCATGTTGAACACCCACAGATTCGAACTGATGTTTACGTTATGGGAGGTGGTCGTGCTAACAAGGTCCAGTTAAAGACAGCAACCATTAACATTTCTGGAGCACCTCTTGAGATCAGGGGATTAACTCGCGTAGCTCTTACTAGCTGGCCTCCGTTACACATAGGCAGGTATAAATGGTAAAGTGCAAGAATGAAGAGGCCCAATTCTATAAGTGTTGTTCAAAACCCGTATGATTTACGTTCTTTTTGAAACACAAAGGGGGAATTGTACCGATTGCTCTTTTCCATGCAATTAGTCCCCCATGGGGACTGAGACTTCGAAAAGAATGCCAAAGCACCATAAATGTTTCACATAAGTAGTCCATTTTATTCGTGCAAAAGCCATAATGTTTGAAGGAATTGTAATTATTATACTGAACAATAATAACTAATACTGAATATAAGTGCACATAGTGTTTATGTTATGAATTGGAATATATGATATTGCAGTTTGAATTTAGGATAACATGAATTTAAAAATCATTCATTTAAAACAGTTAATGCAATAATCAATTAATTAATTCAGTTTTAATTTAGTTTAATAATGAATAAATTACATGCATTTTTAAGGTTTTCAGAGCACTGAATATTCTGAAATCTCCAATAGATATTGTTATTCAATCATTTTTGTTTACTTAAACCATTAAATTATGTTATTTATTGTTGGTATAGTGTATAGTGGTATAACTAATTACATATAATTATTGAACTGTTAGAAATAATGGTAACAATGGTAACTGCATACATAAAATACAACTCATACAAGGCATAAAATACAAATAAAACAAATTAAGAGACATAAAACATAACATAGAAACAGAAAAAAATAATTAAACAAAATGTCAACATCAGGTGTCAAAGGCCAAGGAGAAAATATATATTTAATTTATTATTATTATTAGTATTATTATTATTATTGAATTCTTAGCCTGTGAAAGGAAACTGTTAAAGGCATGGCAATTAAATCTGTACATAAACCCATTCGTGGTTTTAAAAAAGCCTTTCATACTGCATCTGGATCCATTATGATTATATTAGCGCTATGCTATTTATAGAAGATGAGCGATAGTAATAGTGTTTTTGACCTGCAACTTGCTGTCAGATTTTTCTGTTAGACCACAAATCTATGATTATTGCTTTACAAAGGTGTCCTTTCCCAGATTACACGCTGATGGTCATTACAATAGCCGAGCTGATGTTATCCATCACATCGCACACATCCTTGTTTAATGATCATAGTATGGCGTTATTTTACTGACAAATGTCGTGAGCGCATTATTGTAACGCGAAAGCACATTAATACAATAACGCCATATAAGCGTGCATGTGACTCTTCAGTGTTGAGCTGTTGTGGCATAAGAGATGCCAACCTGCCATTTTAACAGTCCCTCTTCAGGGTGGTCTCTCAGCTAAGATTATATCCTCTGGATAAAATGTATCCATTAAATATAAAAAAAGCTGCCGATTGGAGGAAACATAAAACTCCCTTCCCCTGCCAGCAAGGGGCTACTTTGTAGGTGTAACTGTACAGCAGTGGATCAATACTAATGGGAGCATGGTGTAGCTTACCCATTTAATTACACCTCCATCTCACTGCTATAAACAAACATGATAGTGCCCCCTAAAAGCGCTTAGTCTCCTGCAAGAAGATCCCCAACAAATGCACACACACACACACACACACACATATCTGTCTGTCGTATGCCTCAGCTGTCTGATACAATAAAGACTGCTGCCTCCTACTGGTACAGCACTGGCTGAGTGCTTGACAATTGCCTGGCACATTGTCAAAGGTCTTTTAAAGTGCATTTAATAATAATGGCACAACCTGCCTCAACCTTACATTTAGTACTTTAATAAATTATTTTGTGTGTTTTTTTTTTGTTTTTTTTACATAGTTGTTCGCCCTTGATTTATGCCCATGTGAATTTAGTTTTTTACTTATTTTTTATGAAAACTATTATAAAATTACAATATTGGAGATAGAATTTGAAGGATAAAATTATTTTAATTAAACAGTTAATGTCATTTATTTAGTTAATTTAATACATTAAACATGCATTTAATTGAATTTTAAACTTTGTTTTTGAAACCAACAAACCATTTCTAAAGAAAACAAGCAATTGTGAAAATAGACTTGTTTTCACCCTCTTTTGATATGCTATTTTAAAATATATAAATCTGAATACCTGAACTGTTACGAAGTGTTGCAGATGGACAGACTAGTTACACGATTGAGTCTCCAACAGGAAGTCTTTAATAATAAAGCACAGGTAAACAGGACAGAAGGTAGTAGTCAACACTCTTAACGTAAATGAGACCAGACACTGAACACAGTAAAAGGATGAATTTAAGTACTAACAAAACCAAGGTTAAATAATGACACACAGCCAAAAGCAAAGAACTAATCAAATCAGAAACCATGACAACCAATAACAAGTGGGACAATCAAACCAAGGCAGACAGGAATTAAAGAATACAACCTAAAAGTCCATAAAACTGAAACTAACTGAACATATTGGTGACATTATGTCTCCCTCTGAGAAGGCGCAGACTCACACCATGAAAAGAGAAAAGGGATGGACGGTGGGGGCTTTGGAGGTGGGCGAGGAGATAGCGCAGGGATGGCAAGAGGAGCAGGCAAAGGGATGGCATTCACAGACAGAGCACTGGCAACAGGCAGACGACAAAGCCTCGGCGGCGATAATGGATGATGCCCACTGCAGCAGACCTAGAGCAAAGCAGGGATGTCAGCCCATGGCGTAGTTGACAGAGGGAGGAGCCATGGTGGTGGTAAGGCTGGCGGCACCAGGGGGCCATCTGACAGAGACGGAGCCAATGGGGGGCAAAGATGCAGAGCTGAAAAGCCAGGGTGGCACAGAGGGCCAAAGCAGAGTTGAAGGGTCATGCGACTGAGGCTGAGGCGGAACCGGAGATAATTGAATAATGAAAGAGTGGGCACTTGTATGGGCACTTATCCCGGAAGAGTGTGCACACACATCAACCAGAGAGCAAGAGCACACCCAATTACGTGCTTCATTCGGGTTACGTAAGTCGTCAGGATCCGATTCTAGATTGAATATATATGGCTGGATCTGATGTTTTGCCATAGTTAATTTAACCCTTGTGCGTCAATTAAAAAAAGTTACACATTATTGTTGAAGTAAAACAAAGTTTAAAAAGTGAAACCAAAAAAAAAAAGTTCTAGATGTTTAGGTTTATGAAAATGATTTATGAAAGATGTTTTATATAATATATATATTTTATGAAACATGTTGAACTCTATACCTGCTAGAACATCAAAGCCATACATCTAAACAAGTTGTATTCCAAATTTGAGGTTGATATCTCAAAAAATTAGCTTTCAGTAAGATTTTGTTTGGGCGCAGTACCAAATTTTCCCCATTAGATGCCAGCAAAACTCTGCTGGTGCACACAGTGGTTGGATTTGTGATTTGCAGTAGAGTTTTTCTCTCTCAAATATTACAAGAACACACACACAATTTTTTTTTTTATGACACACATACAAACCACACTCTGACATCCAAACCAACACACCCACACAATTATAGCTGCATTATTTATCCAACTGGCTCTATAATATGCAGAAGCAGAAAACAGAAATAAAGCGAGTATTTTCTTTATAGGTCAAACCTGAAAAAATGGCACCATCTGGTAAAAAATAGTAAAAAATTAAATTTTAAAGCCTTGCCAATATAATGAAAGCCTATCAACAAAAATTGCATAATTTTACAGTTAAATGGCACTGCAATTAAAAATAGCAGTTTTAATGGGTTTCAATGGGGACATTTTTGTCCTTAAGGTCCTGAGAGGAACAATTTTTTGTACCTAGTCCAAAACAGATTTATTAAAGGGAATGGAAGTGAAATAGTAAAATTCCAATAAAAATACACACCTGTGCCAAAGTTTATGCAGTTGGCAATAACACAGGCAAAATGATCAAAAAAACAAAACTGAAAAGGACAAAAATGTCCAAAAGGTCGCACAAGGGTTAAGTCAATAACATTTTTGTTCCTGTTTTATTTATGTTGATGTCACAGATTGCAGATGTTTGCTATGCAAAAGCTTCACATGCTTGTGACTCTTTAGCTCCGCCCACGGCATAACTCCAAGAGCTCAACTGTTTTCAGAGAGAAGCGGTAAAGCAGTATCTGTCTTTAATAAATCTGATAAAATTAAAGACACTTTGAAGGATGAAGGATGAATACTACTCTATAGGTACTCAATATTAACATGAGATTGGCAGAAACTGTGTGTGTTATGTCCGCTTTAATAATAAAGCACAGGTAAACAGGACAGAAGGTCGTAGTCAACACTCTTTATGTAACCAAGACCGGACACTGAACACATGAAAAGGGTGAACTTAAGTAATAATAAAACCAAGGTTAATTAATGACACACAGGTGAAACCAAAGAACTAATCAAATCAGAATCCATGACAACCAATAACAAGCGGGAAAATCAAACCAAGGCAGGCAGGAACTAAAGAATACAAGCTAAAAGTCCATAGAACTGAAACTAACTGAACATAATGGTGACATGAACACATACTATTTTAGAGCTTTTGGAGCACTGAATATTCAATCACTATGCTAATAATGGTTAATTATTGTTATTATAGTGTAACGTAGAATTTCGTAACTATTGTGCTCGTAGCAATAATGATAACAATGGTAATAACACTTTACTGGTTAATGTCTGGAAGACACTTTATTTATTTATTTATTTAAATTTTGATGATGACAATATGTCATTCCTACAGTAATTATGCTTTTTTAATTTATTTATTTACTTATTTTTGTTTATTCTTTTTTTGTGACGCTCAATTTTAAGCTATCCTTGTTACAGTGTAATTATACAATAAAATACTGAGTAATATTAATTGACAACATTCTAGGGTTAGGATTATCGGGTCAGTGGTTTGTAATTGCGTCTAATTTACTGCTATTACTATTGAGTAATGTAACAAGGACACTGTAAAATAAAATTTTAGCTTTTTTAAAGATATTTCAAGCAAATTAATAACATCCTTGTCATGAATAATCCCCATTATGACTGCTTTATAAAATCATTTGCTTCAAATATTTCCATTCTGATGGTGGTTTATCTTAGGACTGAAACTAAATTTGCTCAAGCTAGACTCAACGTACGCATACATTTAAGTCACTGGAAGATATTTCTTTTCTCTGCGATTTCTACCACTGTTATTTGTACTTTTGACACTTTCATTAGCATATAAGTCCTGAATCAGAGCACAGAATGTAGTAGAGTTAGCAGTTGTAGATTAATTAAACATGGTGTGCAAAACTCTCAAAGCCTGCGCTACATTTGCTCTAAAGGTATATTTTAAATAGTTGCATTTGATGTCAAACAAATATGAAACATTTAGGATTTGCTTTGGATGTCTTGCATGAAGTTCTTCTTAGCCATTCTGTTTGACCCAGAAAAGTGGATGATGTGTTCGGCTTCACTGTCCCAGCTGACTTAATTAGAGAGCATCAACTCCTGGTTGAACTCCATAACCTTCAGATCATCGTTTGCTCCCCTACGTTCTGTCTTCTCCCTCTACCGCGTCAGACTCTCTCCTCCGCCGTGAGATTCCACATTTCTCATGCTTCTTAAGGAGCGACATCTTAATCAAGTCGGTCTGGTCTTATGCAAGGCGAATGGCGCGCTGGCGTCAAACAGCGCTGAAATGGAGCGACCAATTAACAGACGGTAGGTCGGCTCTGAGGGGAATACCTGCAAAATGAAAAGCTGGTTGTGGTGTCAGCATAGTTCATTCTTAGGTTTTGAAGTCTTCTTAACTGTTACATGAGAAAGCAAAAATACAGAGAATTCAGAACAAAATGTGTTTAAATAGTGTTCTGTGCTCGTCTGTGCAGACAAATTAGCATGTTTTGCTCAAACTTTCGCCATGGCATTAGAATTAGTACACCGTTGTCACTTGCGAAAACACAATGACAGCGGCACTGCGCTGTGGGTGTATTACATTTACAGATTAAGGGGCGGTAATATTATAATGAGATCCCTTTGCCACGTCACCAAGGGAGCGAAATCAGACGCGTTCGTTTTCTCAGATGCTTGCAGAAAAAGGCTTACCAAAACAAAGTTACTGGGTTAATCTTTTTCACATTTCCTTGGTTGGTAGATGCACCGGGGACCTGATTATAGCACTTAAAACCTGGAAAAGTCAGATTTTCATGATATGTCACCTTTAAAGGAGACAGAGGCTGCGATCTAAAGCAGAGCTCGATGTTCCATCCTTCACACGTCTGGGAGTTCAGCATAGATATTTGAAATGAAATATGTCACAATATTTTCATTGGAGCTCCCTTATTTTGTGATCTGCAGGCTGCAGAGAGAAATATCCATTGCTGGTTGAGGTAAGTTTGAGCCAAAAGCTACATAGCGTCCGTGGATTTCACTCGAAATGTCGGGATTCATTCTCTTGAAGTACCAGACACCATATGGTGGATGAGTTTAATTAACCTAGTTAATATTTGGAAATTCTGGATTGCATACACAGTAAGTCCACCAAATGCTTTACCTAAATATTCCCAATGGTCTGAAAATTACCAAATGAAATTCCTCAGATTTAACGAGAATTTTTTTTCCCCCCAAATTAAATTAATCAAACGGCTCTAAACCCTAAAATGTCAGACTCGCAGGGCCTTATATTTTGACCTTGATAAAAAGTACCAAGCTCTCTGGGATGTGAGGGTCAGTGAGTTTTCAATATGGTGCACCAGCATATGGTATTCAGCTTATTTGAGTCGTAATGCTCCAATGGGATGTTGGATCCCAGCTGCTCCTGAGGTGTCCTCATCCATGATCTTTAGCTGAGTCTGATGATGTGTTCCTAAATTTGCAACTGATATTTACATTGACATGTAAGCATTTAGCAGACACTTTTATCCAAAGCGTCAGTGGTGGACAGTAACGGAGTAGTTTTACTTCGTTATTGTACTTAAGTAAATTTTTCAAGTATCTGTACTTTACTGGAGTAGTTTTATTTTGAGTAACTTTTACTTTTACTTCACTACATTCCAAAGCATAAGATCATACTTTTTACTTCACTACATTTCATAAAACTTATCGTTACTCCTTATAATATATCACGTGCTCTGACACGCAGAAGCGGTGTCTGATTCAAGAACGAACTGATTCTTTTCAATGAACCCGTTAAATCGGTTTGCAAATCGCACCAAAAGATTCATTCACGAATTGGAATGATCCGATTGCAGCTGTTCTCGAGTCGACAACTCACTGATTCAAATGAACCGTTTAGTGCGAGTCTCCAGTGAACTGAATTCACAAGTAAGAACCGGGAGATCCTTCTGCGTCGAACCTACGCCGTAGCTTACGCATAGAGGCACACCCATACGCCGTAGCCTGACGTGCACCTCTCCAAAAATCTAACAGCGCGTCAATTCTACGCAGACCGCAAGTGCTGTGATTGGTCTGCAAGAACCCCTCCCTCCATATGTACTTGAGTTTTGTGTGTGTTTATGTGCA
>NW_015642816.1:297717-305541 GCF_001515625.1 Sinocyclocheilus rhinocerous
GAGCAAGACTGTACGTCATTCACATTACATGATTTGACAGATTTTTAAGCAGAAAGGGCGACAGCGCACCGCTTTTATATTGTTTGTCAGCATAGCCTATAAGGTTAGTTACTAAGGTTCATAACCATGCTGAAAATAAGTCAATAATGTTAGCTGATGCTAACTGTCTAGCTAACGAGCTTGCTGGTGCTAAATTTAGGTAATTTTAAAAAAATAAAGTCCACATATTTTTATTCAATCACCTAGATAGATTACATCTGGGGAAAAAGAAAGGATGTGATGTTCAGAACATGGTAACTACAGTAATTATCAAAGTGGGAAGTGATGCCCTCTGGGGGCATTTGGCCAGGGGTGTTTTTAGACCACAGACAAGGTTTGAGAAGAAAAAAATCATTATGAAAATATAATTATATTTTCCTTATTATATTCATTATTTCCTTATTGGTTATTTTGGGAAAATCCCAGGTATTTTGAGCAGTAGGATTATAAAAATATATATATATGCTAATATAAAATTAAATGATAAAAGTAGCCTATATAAAACTGCAAAATAAACATTCATCTATCGGTACTTTTTACTTAAGTACATAAAAAATCAAGCACTTTTGTACTTTCACTCGAGTAAAATTGAGAACTGAGTACTTTTACTGGAGTAATATTTTATTATACGGATCTGTACTTTTACTCAAGTACTTGATTTGTGTGTGTACTTTACCACTGCAAAGCGTCTTACAAAAGAGAAACAAAAGCAGCATGTATGGATCGATTCTGGACATCTGGTACAGTTGTACACTCTTTGCCATTTATAAAGAAGAAATCAATGCAATCCCAACACGCGCACACACACACACACACACAATAAATAATAAATAATATATATAATAATAATAATATATAAATATTAAATAAAAAAATAATAAATATTAGTTAATGGTTATATTTATATCACTAGGCATTTATACTTTTACAGTACATCACAATACATTGTCCACATTTGTACTATGAGAAAAGTACAAAAGTTGTCACTTTTCAAAAGGTACACTTTTGTACTTTTTTTGGTAATAATGTGTATCTTTAAGGTACCAATATGGACCCTTTAAGAAATGTATACTTTTATTCAGCAGGGATGCATTAAATTGATCAAAATTGGCAGTAAAGACATGTTTTATGTTACAAAAGATTTCTAAAATAAAACAAATTATATCTTGTGAACTTTTCTATTCATCAAGGAATAAATGAACGAATGGATTGATTGATTGATTGATTGATTGATTGAGTTCTGGAATCACATGAATAAATTAAATTCTAAAATATATTACAATAGAAATTGTAATAATATTTCACAATATTACTGATTAACTGTATTTCTCATCAAATAAATTTAGCCTTTGTGAGCATAAGAAAGGTGTTTTTCATTAATAAATAAGAAACATTACAAAATTTCAAAATATTACAAGACATACCATACTATCCACATGAATTATAAAAGTCAAGTCAAGTCAAGTCACCTTTATTTATATAGCGCTTTTAACAATACAGATTGTGTCAAAGCAACTGAACAGCATTAATTAGGAAAATAGTGTGTCAATAATGCAAAAATGACAATAGTAAACACTAATTTTTCAGTTAAAGGCAGTTCATCATTGAATTCAAAAGTAATTTTCTATTTATGCTATTTCCATATTATTGCTAAACTTATCATATGAAGAATTCCATAAGTCACCTGAGTTATGAAAGAGCATATTTTAGCAATAAAATTTCTGAGAAATAAAATTTTATTTGGGCAAAAACATCATTATGTAAGGTCCGCCCACTGGTCCAACGACGGTAGCCAGTGATCCGGTAGAAGGATTCTTGCGTGTTGTTGTCTTTCCTTTTATGCATCACAACAATGTTTATGAAGCACATCTTTCAAAATAAATATTCATATTAAAATATAAATAACATAAAAATAAATAAATACATGCATACACACATACATAAAACGTTTGAACAGTAATGTTTATTATATAAATCAATTACATATTTTATAAAATTATTACTCAAGTGTACAATAAAATAAGTGCAATAGAAGTGGACCTGAATAAATATAATATTAAATATACAATATACAGTCTTATGTTTAATAAAACACATTATTGAATATACAATACTGTACGTAAAATAGAATGTAGTAGACCAGACTAAACATACTAATACTTATATGCAGTGTTATGTGGAATGGAATATATTATGGAATATGTGTCCATATTTGTATGCAAGCAGTACAGAGAAAATGGACCAATCACAGTTGTGTCTCCCCTGTTTGATCCACTAGATGGGGCACAAAAGCAGGAAGTGTGACATGTGCTTGTGCCATGTGAGTCGGCCTGAACGTCACTGGAGGACTATTACGCAAAACCTGCTGGAAAATAAATAAATAAATAAAATAATGACTCACTAATAATATATATGCATCTATGATATAAGAAATCCCAGCCTATTATAAAAGACTCTTGACGTTGTGTACATGCCTGTAAGATCCTATAAATCCAATGCAAATGTTTATGCAAATGTTTATATGCAACATGTTTATATGCACATTACGTGGTTCCAGATAATTGAATGGTGTACATTTGAAAAGCATCTTTCCTTTTGCTCCATGTCCTAGTTTTTACGAGCTGACGTGAGCTCTCAGGCTGATCGGGTCACTGAAACGGCGTTTCTGTATAAAAACAGCCATCCCAGGGAACTCCCATGCTGCCTTTTTGCAACTCCCAGTCTGAGTTAAATGATTCTGCAGGGTGTGAGGCAGCTATGCAGGATGCCAGAAGGTCTCTGTATTTCAGTTTACGCCGCTTGCCTTTTGTCTTTGCTTACGGCAGGAACAGCTGAATTGGTTATTCTCTGAGGCATGTGAATATTAAAAGGTCACGTCCTTTGTAACACAAAGAAACAGTGAATATCATGTCAACACAGTCTGGAGTTGCTGTCCATAAACAAACCTGAATTATTTACTGTCTCGACTAAGCCAAGTGTAACTACATGTTTGTTTAAATGCTCTAATGAAGCATAATGTTTGTTATATTTGGAGAACAGTCTGGTGACCTTGAGAGGTGAATTTTGCTGTTGTTTTCGTGATTTCTTGTTAAATGACACATCTGCTGGCTATAAAATGACAATAAATACTCCTGAATGAAGTCAAAAAGGTTTCCAAAGACACCTCTATTTGTAGCATGTATAGTTTTAGGAAGAAAATCACTTGTTAATGTCTCAATTATACTTCTTGACAGAAGTGGCATTAAACTGAGAGCAAATTGGGGCTTTTTCCACAGTCAAGTCAAGTCAAGTCAAGTTTATTTGTACAGCGCTTTTCACGATACAAATCATTGCAAAGCAACTTTACAGCAAATTAAGTTTCTACAATATTTAGTGGTAGCTTATCAGTGGTGACTGTCAATTAATGTTACCTTCAGCTAACGTAGCAATAGACCACGGTCTATTGCTTCCCAGACTTTTTTTTTTTTGAACAAATTAATACTTTTGCTCAGCAAGGAAGCATTACACTGATAGGAAGTGACAGTAAATACTTTTACATTATGACAGGCAAACAATAAATAAATAAATACAAGAATGAATGAATGAATGATGGATTTTCTGTTCATCAAAGGATAAAAAAAAACATATATCAGTTTCCACAAAAAAAAATTATGAAGCAGTTTTCAACATAGCTAGATAAATAAACAAATAAATAAATAAATAAATAAATAAATAATCAGAAATGTTTCTTGAGCAGCAAATCAGCATATTCGAATGATTTCTGATGGATCATTTGAAGACTGAAGTAATGATGCTGAAAATTCAGCTTTGATCACAGAAATAAATTATATTTTAACATATTACAAAAAGAAAACAGTTATTTAAAATAATAATTCACAATATTAGGTTTTTTTTTATCAAATAAACGGAGCCTTGGTGATCAGGAAAAATTAAATAAATAAATAAATAAACTTACCAACCCCAAACTTTTGAACTGTATATATTTAATATAAGTCTCAACAAACTATTGCAAGAGCAATAATATCCATGTTAATTATAAAATTTAAATATAAATGGTATCAACAATCTCATATTTATTTTCTGTTTATGTGCTAAAATTCTCAGCAATAACTCCGTAACTCCAACATTAAGTCACCTGAGTTTTGAAAGAGCAACATCTGAGCAATAAAAGTTAATTTGGGCAACAGTCTGCTAAATGTAAATGTAAATCTAGGGAGGAATTCCCATGAGGAAAGACTAGTGTGATGAAGTTTGGTGGTTTGTGGAAAAGACAACTATACACTGTCATAATGGGTGGTGGTGTAAACATCTTGTTCCAAAACGCAGACTCCCTCGGGCCGGCTCTCTTCAGGACCTCGCTCAACAACATGTATAAATGTGTCGTTGAAACATAGAGATTGTCATTTGAACTTGAGGCAAGTGGAAACAGGATGTGCATCCAAAGTGCAAATGTGGCCCAAATACACATGTGTTTGCTCTGCTTGATCCGCGCTGAGTTTTGAGAAGTCTGTTTCAATAAGATTCACTCCATTCATCTAGAAAGCTGATGTTTGAACTCATAATTACTAATTTGCCATTGAGTTCAAATTTATCCAAACTGACTTACTGTATAAATCACAGAGTTCACTCTGTTGTTCACTCCGTTCTCTTATTGTATGGTAAACGAAGAAAAGGTTAGGTAACAAGCACAACGAATCCAATGTTGTGTTCCCATCCAGATATACAGGAGTCCATTTGTCAGAGGATGTGCAGTTGTTTCCAGAATTACATGGACAGACAATACTCCCCTATTCTATGGGCATACAGCACATTCTTTGACTAAGTAACTGTTGCGTGGGGAAAGTCATGCTCAGCTCTGTGGATTCAGAGACAGCAGGTGTACGGCAATGGTGAATTACTCCTCTATTTGACACCGCTCACATATTTCGTCTTAGTAAGTTCCTGCCAAGCTTTGTGGTCTGACTTTGAGGCTTGAACTTTGTGATCTATGTGTTGTCTTGTTTAGCCAGACTTTTGACTTATTCATGTGAATCTGATCCTAATTGCACCTTATTCTGCCCGATCACCCAGTCTCATTTACAGTTGCTCTACTGTTGGGTGAAACCCAGTCATTTCAATAGGAATCCGCATGATCGGGAGATCTGCGTGAATGTGAAGGATTTCCCCACACACATTCTGCTTGTGTTCAAGGTGGTCATGTTAATTTGTCGTGTTGACCATCTTTGCTGGTAAGTTGGCTTCGAACGGCACATTATCCAGCACTTTGTGGCGTGATTCCTGTGACACAACATGGTTTGATGCTTCTTGTCTGAAGAGTTAACGCACAATTTTGATTTTGGAGGAAGGATTTCAATTGGTATGCATTTGTTCTGCATAGATTAAGGTATATGTGGTGTGATATTTATTGGAGAATTGAGTCCAGAAGACTTCCATAAGAACACCAAAGTCACTTCATGATTATTTGTCTTGACCTTCGGAATCTCTTCATTCTTAAGGCCCTTAAAGGGATAGGTCACCCAAAAATGTAAATTACCCCATGATTGACTCACCCTCAAGCCATACAAATGTATATGACTTTCTTCTTTCAGATTAATACAATCTGAGTTATATTAAAAAATATATATCCTGGCTCTTCCAAGCTTTATAATGGCAGTGAATGGTGGTCGAGATTTTGAAGCCCAAATAAGTGCATCCATCCATCATAAAAAGTGCTCCACACGACTCCAGGGGCTTAATAAAGGCCTTCTGAAGCAAATTAATTGCTTACAATGGATTAAAACTTTATAAACTGCAGTCTCTAGCTTCCTCTAACTGTTGTACACGCGTTCACGAGAGAGTGGCGTTCCAGCGGATTACGTAGGAGTAGCGTAAGCTCTGGTGAGAAGTTTTAAAAGTTTAAAATATGTAAATTTTTCTTAGACAAATGCGTCGCTTCAGAAGGCCTTTATTAACCCCTTGGAGCCATGTGGAATACTTTTTTATGATGGATGGATTAACTTTTTTGGGCTTCAAAATCTCAACCACCATTCACTGCCATTATAAAGCTTGGAAGAGCCAGGACATTTTTAAATATAACTCTGATTGTATTCGTCTGAAAGAAGAAAGTCATATACACCCAGGATGGTTTGAGGGTGAGTAAATCATGGGGCAATTTTCTTTTTTGGTTGAACTATCCCTTTAAACACTTAAAGTGAAACTGAAGAACAAATTGGTGTGACGTCATTTCGAACAAAATCAGACTAAAACAAAATGTGTTTGGAGTTAATTTCAGGAGTTTGCCAAAGCAGATTTAGTTACCAACTATAGTCACAAGTTCCGATGTTACCAATTTTAGCCTTTTTTAGACTGTCTATCCAAATCTGATTATTTGTGTATCCGATTGGAATCTGGTTTAAACTTTTGACTGTCCATCGCAACTGTTCTGATCTGATTTGTGTGTCCGTGGTGCTCTTTCGTTTTACTGAATAGCTGCATTGGTTTCTATGGAAACCAAGTTGCGTTGATAAGCTTATGCTAAAAATAACAATAACATCAATACAGTTGATGAGCAGTACAGATGTTGTCACTGGATTATATTGCGTTTTATGAAGTAGTGGCAAAACGTAGGAAGCTGGAATGTGCGACTTTATTCTGTGCTGCCGTCTCCGCCGGTGTGTAGAACAGCAGTATATTGTCATTTTCTGCTTGACTTGCACTTCGCAACAACACAACCTTGTTTCTGCACAGACATTCATCGTGTTTTCTACAAACAATGTCTGATGTGTTTACGCTTTACGTGATGTGAGAAAGTGACATATAGGCAAAAAAGCTATGCAAAATCCCATCTGAGTGAATAGGATTTCAAACCACATATGAATGTAGCTTGAAATGGATTTGTAAAAATCAGATTTCATGTGGGGGTTTTTTTGCCGTTCAAACTTGATAAATATGATCGGATATGGACAAAAGTTGGACTTGGGAATGACAGTCTGAACAAGGCCATAGTTTGATGATTCTGCATTTCCCGAATCCCTAGATCAAGCGAACATTTGCAAACAGCAACACAAACGTATATAGTTGGAACTACCTGTGGTTAGAAACAGAGTTAGTATGATATGTGGGCTCAAGGTACACGTAGTACAGGGTTCCTCAATAGGCGGCTCGCGGGCCACATCCGGCCGGTGAGAGAAAAAAGTTTGGCTCGTGCTAATTTAAAATAATGTGGCATGAAAATTCAAACGCAGCATCAGAAAGCTACATTAACTTACATCGTGTCTACACCGGACGCGAGCGGCGCGACGCAATAAAATATAGAACCCATTATAATCAGTGATGCTGTCAACACTGGATGCGGCGCGACATGACAAATCCCCGACATTAAACTGCTGACTCGTTCTATTTATGACTTACTGACACAACGTTCAAATGATTTGCAATGCTTTGTCGCGTCCAGTGTAGATACGATGTGATAGCAAAAACATGGCGAGTGTGTAGAAAAGAAAAGTGGACACAGAAAATAGATGATTCAAATGTGAATGGACTGAACAGTTTTGAATCGAGATATTATTTTTTGTCAATATCGCACACCCCTACCTGAGATTATCACTGTCATATTTTGTGTTGTTCCTGCCACGACGTCGCAGAAAATAAAAAAACGTTCCTAAAATAGAATCCCGTGTCGCTTATTGTCACGTGTCGCTATCGCGGGTGGTTAGGACAAAAACTACATGGAAAAGATACTTTTTATCGCATCGTGTCTGGTTGGGACACACGGGGTTACAGTTTGATCCCCCCAAAAAAATCTAA
>NW_015642816.1:305688-308813 GCF_001515625.1 Sinocyclocheilus rhinocerous
GAGATCCAGTCTGGGAATGAGCAGGAACAGTTGATTTGCATGGCAGACATGGAGATCCAGATTTTTTGTTTGTTCATTTGTTTTTAATATTCAACAGGCAAAGTTCTTCTGTATCTAAATGCAAGAATGTGCATAATTGTTTGAATAAAACAGACTACTGGGGAAAAAATCTTGTGACCATCTTGTGATTATTTTAACAAAAGCAACAATAATATAGTAAATGTAATAATAATAACAATTATATATATATGTATATATATATACAGTATATATATATATATATATTTATAGGTCAGTGGCCCTTGGCTTGGTATTATTGGCAGAATTCAGCCCTCGGCGAAAACTAATTGAGGAACACTGCCGTAGTATGACGTATGAGGGAACCCGTAATGTATCAAACATAAAGAAAAGCAAAATAACAGCGAAAAAACAAACAAAAAAAAAACAGTGAAGTAGTCATCAGGTGGCAGTGGCACGTTTGTTACAGTAGCATCTCAGAGATCTCAAATTGATGAATCTTTCTTTCTTTCTATCTTTCTTTCTTTCTTTCTTTCCCTCCCAGTGGATGCTTTGTCTGTGGAACACAACAGAAAAAAATTAAATAATAATAATAATACAACAATCTTCACCACACTTTATGGACTTATAGGTATCTTACATGTGTAACAATGATGTGTTAATGATGAGTTACAACCCCTAAGTCAGAAAGCTGCTGGCACAAAAATTAATCTGAAATCCATCCCAGATTACATTAAATGTGAATTTAATAGGAATTAAGCAAAACCAGTTGAGAACCACTGCTGTAAAACATGTTTTGTCTGATTATCAGGCATCATTATCATTATATAAACAGCTGAGATCAGATTAATGCATTTGCAAAAGAACACAATCGCAAGCGTGATTAGTTTCACCAGCTCACCGCACACATCAGATACTGAAACCAGTTATTTCTGTGACGTTTCAGAATGAAAGGCCACTGTTAAACTTAATTGTGTATTACCCCTCCAGTATTAGCCATAACCTTTTACTTGGAAAGGCTGGATCAGACAGGCAGTTACACAGCTCACTTTGTGAATAGATTTTTTTTAAGTTTCCTCTCAAATTCAAAGGTGTTTCTTATTTTAACAGAAGTGGGCAGGCCTGTAGCCGATCATTCCCAAGTGACCCTAACATGCACTTCCTGTCCAGTAAGCTAACACCCAGGAATGGAACAATCCCACTTTGTACCTACATGTTCAGTACTAGAATGAAGGCTTTTAGTCCCTTTTAACATGTTTCACTCTTGCTTGATTTACTCCTTGTGTCTTGGTGTGGCAGCACAATCGCAAGCGTGATTAGTTTCACCAGCTCACTGCACAAATGAGAAATTTGAACCAATTATTTCTGTGACGTTTCAGAATGAAAGGCCACTGTTAAACTTAATTGTGTATTACCCCTTCAGTATTAGCCATAACCTTTTACTTGGAAAGCCTGGATCAGACAGGCAGTTACACAGCTCACTTTGTGAATAGATTTTTTTTAAGTTTCCTCTCAAATTCAAAGGTGTTTCTTATTTTAACAGAAGTGGGCAGGCCTGTAGCCGATCATTCCCAAGTGACCCTAACATGCACTTCCTGTCCAGTAAGCTAACACCCAGGAATGGAACAATCCCACTTTGTACCTACATGTTCAGTACTAGAATGAAGGCTTTTAGTCCCTTTTAACATGTTTCACTCTTGCTTGATTTACTCCTTGTGTCTTGGTGTGGCAGAACGCCCTTATTTAAACCAGTCATGTTTGAAGTTAGCCATAAGCCAAATCCATTGAAAATCCATTTTAAGCTGGTAGTTGTGTTTTGGAAACATGGGAGCTGGTCATTAGCTAGTCCACATTAGCAGGAATTAAAGTATATTTATATGTCATGAAATTGTGTAAATAAATATCACATCAGTTAATTAATTCTAAATTAGAAATAAATACTAAAATGTATTTCAGAAAATATTAAAACAGCATATACCCAGTTTTTATGTGCAGGATTTGTGTGAAATTTCTGAGGTTGACATGTGTTAAAATGCTACATGTGGCTTTACCACAAAATGAAAACCCTTTCCACTATAACCAGTTGTTTACATTTTTTTTGAAACATGTCAAATGCCCATTTGCCACCCTGTGGTGAACATTGTTGAATAATTCTGTCCATGTCTGTATTTCTAATCTCTAACAGCCTTTAAGGTCAATGTGAATGCCATCTGTAACCCATTTTACTTCCGTTCTGAGTAAAAATTTTGACAAATAATATAGGGCTTGATTTTATCCAATAGGAACTGACTGCAACATTGGAAAGGAAGGGTAGAAAAATAAGACAGATTCATGGAGTATTAATACTGCACTGCAGAATAAACAGTAATAAGTGACAACCCTCACTGAACTCCAAGGAAATCCATTGGCAGTTGTAAGTTTCATCATTTTGGCAATGGATTCCCAGAGGCCAGTAGGGGTTGCCATTAATTGCTGTACATGTTAAATTCTGCTTAACTGACTAGTTCAAATTCTATGGAACAGCACTATTTGTTGTAGCAACTAGCTACAGCCACTCCTCAGCATCTACAGACAAGATATAAACTTGCAAGTATGATGTAAATCTGGAATTTCCCACCAAGTCTGACCCAACAGCACACTATTTTAAATCAAAATTATAGTATTTATACAATGGAAATATCCAAGGCTTTAATTGATTCATTCAATGAGTGATCATGAACGTCTTATTTATTTATTCTTTATTAATTAATTAATTTATCAGATGTTAGCAATCTGGCCAAGATACAAGATACATTTTCATATTTCAACTCTAAGAATAGATTTTATAGATTTGTGAAAAGGATTGCGAAATAGAGACATTTACACATTTAAATGTACACAAATCTAATATTTGACACACCTAAAACCCCAGAAGTGAATAATTGGTTTACTATTCAGGGAAATTGTTTTCATATGAAATAAATAAATAAATAAATAAATAAATATTTATTTATTTATTTAAATAAATAAATAAATAAATAAATAAATAAATAAATAAATAAATAAATAAATAAATAAATAAATAAATAAATAAATAAATAAATAAATATTTATTTATTTATTTATTT
>NW_015642816.1:309094-313488 GCF_001515625.1 Sinocyclocheilus rhinocerous
ATGTATTTATTTATGTATTTATTTATTTTTATAAAATATATTTTATATGGAGAAAAAAATCCCATCTGGTTCACACACCATGTATTTTATTTATTTATTTATTTATTTGAAAAATGTGAGACACAGGCAGTGGAATGGGGAAAAAAAAGTCTCAAAGCACAAAAGACTTTTGAAAGTGGGACTTTTTTTTTTTTTTTTGAGCACTGTGTTTTTAGAATGCCGTGCCATTTTCCTGATGCTGCAAAAAGTAACATTCTGCAACATTCAAACACAAACGTCTAGCACTAGACTCTCCAAACTCAGTCCTGGAGGGCCGGGGTCCTGCAGAGTTTAGCTCCAACTTGCCTCAACACACCTGCCTGGAAGTTTCTAGTATGCCTAGTAAGACCTTAATTAGCTGGTTCATGTGTGCTTAATTAGGTTTGGAGCTAAACTCTGCAGGACTCCGGCCCTCCCGAACTGAGTTTGGAGACCCTAGCACGTGTTTACATGGAAAACCAATAGAAAAGTAGCGCACTGGAATGGGTTAAAGGGGTCATATGATGCGATTTCAAGTTTTCCTTTCTCTTTGGAGTGTTACAAGCTGATTGTGCATAGATAATATCGGTTAAATTCAAAATGTATTTCGAAGAGATCAAAGGAAAAAAGGCCAGACGTACAATCCATTAATTGTCATTGAAATTAATAAATGGACATTCAGATGTCCAGCTCATGAGGAAATACAGTCTTGGTTCCTGAAGTGTTAAAATCACATGTATGTCGCGGTGAATGTAAATCATGACACACCCGCTTCCACACAAAGCTCCTTTGCCAAGGTGTGTTCACAACTAAAACTGTATGAAGGAATTTCTTGTCCTCCCTTTCTGTAGCCAGGCCTTATACGTAACCAGTAGTCACAATACAACACACACACACTCAGACTGAAGTCTACCTCCACCCAATCAGCTACACCACGTGAGAGGAAAAAATAAAGACCTATGTTGATGGGTATGTCGTTCCCGCCTGAGAGAAACTTCATGGAAAAAGCAGTGCATATGGGGGAACTCCTACTGTCAAGGGAGGATGATATGGCATTGCCCTTCCTTAGCAAATTGCCAGGTTTATGCTCTTTATTTCACATTTTACAGATATTATCGCTCAGTTCTGTTGGTAGCACCAGATAGAAACAGATTTGTGATGGGATATTGATCATTTTGTTTAACTTGAATAATTGCATCCTTTTTCTGGGAATGTTTTGTTAGTGTTGTTTGCTAAGTATCACTATTTTTTATTTATGTGTTTATTTATTTATTTTACCCTCAGGTATAGGGTCTTAAAATTGGAAGAAAAAATGGAGCAATGAAGCAATTGACATCCAACCATCTGTTGATAATTTGACCCTTGTCCAAGCAGCCTGGCTGAAACTTGAGAGATTGTTCTTTCACAATGAGATAAAGTGTTACGAACCCAACCCACAAAGCCACGTGTGAAGTCCAAGCCTCAAAGTGTTCTTCTGTTTGAGGTTAGGAGGTTATTAAACTATGAATGTTCCCTATTGCTCCTCCGAGGGTCTTTAAAACGCTCAAAAATGGAGCTGCACCTGCATTCAGACTCCCTTCCTCTCAGTACATCTACAAGCAATTTGGTTCTTGTCTCTAAAAAAGAAGGGAAATGTTTCAGTAGGGTGTTTTACTTTATAACGTCTAGCCCCGCCAAATTATATTTGGGGACAAGACCTTTTCCACTTGTGTTGACCATTCAGGATATGTATTCTCTAAAAGTTTCCACCAAAAAATGTGAAAAGTTCTCATGGCAACTTTTGCAAAACAAGGTGAAGTGCTCACTGGAGACTTACGGCCTGATGTTTCTATTGTTTCGAGGGACAGTCATTAAATGTGTTGTAGATGTAGTGACTCATGGCTGGTTTTGGTCGTCTGAGAGCAAAGCAAGTGTGATGGCCAAACTGTGGTTTGTCTGTCTGAATGCTCTCCAGGGACTGTATAACCTCAGAACAACTTGTTTTCTTTCTTGATAATATGAGGTATCCTTTTATCTTCAGGATAATGGTTGAATTCTTCAAAAAGACACAATCAATCCAACCCGAGTCATTTTCTCACATTCTGATCATATTTTCTGAAAATGTCAACTCGGCTTTCTTCCACTTAGGCTGGCTAAACTTCAAGATCACTCAGCTAAATTATAACACTCTATGCCCCTTATTAGTATTATTATTATTATCACAATATGAAAATGTATTACTTAGTTGCATGTGTAGTGTAAATGGTTCCTTGTTTGGTTCAGCCCAAAATAAAAATGTTGGCATCATTTGAATGTCATTATCCTCATGGTGTTTTAAACTTGTATTAATTACTTTCTTCTTTGAAACACAAACAAAGATGCTTTTCACATATCTTTTCCATACATTGGCATGGCTGTTGACCAGAGCTGGGTAGATCACTCACAAACTGTAGTCCAGTACTGATTCCAAATGACATGCCAAAAATTGTAGTTAGAAACGCAATACATTATATTACACATTTTAGATAAATATAATTAGACAACTTTTATGATTACTTTTAGATTACTTTTGACCTAACATGCTTATCACATTGTTTAAATAGAATAGTCTTGTACCATATTGATGTAAAAATACAAAGAGAAAGAAAATATATTCGCTGTTAATAACATCATGAAATGCATTAAACATTATTATAACAAGGTTTCCTGAACTCAGGTTTGTGAATTCAATGAAAAGCTAAACATTTATTAAATAATTAATTAAAATGTATTACAAATTAAATTATTTTAAAAAATAATAATAATGAAAATAAAACACTTACTAAAAATATGTCATTTGTTTACCTGCGTGTCACGTTACCATTAACCAAACTTGAAAACTCAAAGATTTTCTGAATAGCCTATACTTAAGTGGTAGGCTGTTTTAGAAAGGAACATTTAAAAGATAAAAAAGAAGAATTAGGTAGAATCAATAAATTATGAGTCATTTATTGCTATTGTGTGAATATGTGATCTGATCAATAAAAAAGTAACTGTAGTCTGATTATGAGTATTTTAAAATGTAATATAATCTAATTGCAAGTGCTTATTTTTTTGGAATCTGATTACATAATCCACGCGTGCACGCACACACACACACACACACACACACGCACGCACGCACGCACATTTAACCTGTCAGCTATATTCCAAGTCCTAATGTGGCACTTTCATTTCTGGAAAAAGGTTGAAATGGACATTTTACTGACATTTACTGAATATCATCCATTCTGCTGTAGCTGTGCTTGCATACGTTTGAACTTGAGGTGCCAACACACGTATATGACAGTTCGTAACTATTTTACATTTTGGTGAATTGATGGCAAATTCATACATTCTCATTTGTACGTTTCCCTACAATCTGGAGCTTCATGCTTACACTTTTTTTTTTTTTTTTTAGGAATCAAATCATATAAAACTTTAAAAGAAAGTGACAATTTGTAAAATAGCTGTTTTCTCAAGAGATTGCATTATACAGACACATTTCTCAGGTTTGATATCATTGAATCAGTTGTTGTTGATTCTCACGTGTCTTGTCACAATTATTATTGACATCAAAACTGCCTCTTAACAATCCGTAATTAAATATAAATGGTGGCTCAACACCTTTCATCCCCATTAAGTAAATAATCTCTTTTTTTTGTATCTGTACACAATGCTGTAGCTTTCTTCAAAAAAGCTCCCAAATCGCACACACACACACACACACACACACGCACGCACGCACGCACGCACACACACACACACACACACAAAAGGCAGAGGCATTCTGCATTTAACCTGTCAGCTATATTCCAAGTCCTAATGTGGCACTTTCATTTCTGGAAAAAGGTTGAAATGGACATTTTACTGACATTTACTGAATATCATCCATTCTGCTGTAGCTGTGCTTGCATACGTTTGAACTTGAGGTGCCAACACACGTATATGACAGTTCGTAACTATTTTACATTTTGGTGAATTGATGGCAAATTCATACATTCTCATTTGTACGTTTCCCTACAATCTGGAGCTTCATGCTTACACTTTTTTTTTTTTTTTTTTTAGGAATCAAATCATATAAAACTTTAAAAGAAAGTGACAATTTGTAAAATAGCTGTTTTCTCAAGAGATTGCATTATACAGACACATTTCTCAGGTTTGATATCATTGAATCAGTTGTTGTTGATTCTCACGTGTCTTGTCACAATTATTATTGACATCAAAACTGCCTCTTAACAATCCGTAATTAAATATAAATGGTGGCTCAACACCTTTCATCCCCATTAAGTAAATAATCTCTTTTTTTTGTATCTGTACACAATGCTGTAGCTTTCTTCAAAAAAGCTCCCAAATCACCTCTAGATCTCTCTTTTTTT
>NW_015642816.1:314158-314606 GCF_001515625.1 Sinocyclocheilus rhinocerous
ACACACACACACACACACACACACACTCACAGGCACACACACACTTCTGTGGTGTGTGTTCATTTCCTGTCTACCTGGCCGCCCAACCCCCAGCCTGCTGGAGTAAAGGGAAAATAATTTAGTCTCTGCGAGTAGTTGTTTCCAGATGTGTGCTCCATCTTGGGCCTGCTGTGAACTGCTTCACAGACAACTTCTCATACAGGAAAGTACAAGGCTGAGAACGACGATCTCATCCTCGCCAGTTACAGCAATGAGAAGTCAGACTGAATGAGCGAGAAAATCAGGATTAAGAGGACAGATATCAGAGATTTTAGAGCGAATCACCAGTGATATTTTCATTGCAATCTGTTTTTTGACATTTGAAATGGATTATACATTAAGCTTGCTGTTTTTAACAGCCCTGTTTACCACTTTCTGGTGAACCATGAAAATAAGAAAGAGATGAAAG
>NW_015642816.1:318154-325513 GCF_001515625.1 Sinocyclocheilus rhinocerous
CACACACACACACACACACACTCACAGGCACACACACACTTCTGTGGTGTGTGTTCATTTCCTGTCTACCTGGCCGCCCAACCCCCAGCCTGCTGGAGTAAAGGGAAAATAATTTAGTCTCTGCGAGTAGTTGTTTCCAGATGTGTGCTCCATCTTGGGCCTGCTGTGAACTGCTTCACAGACAACTTCTCATACAGGAAAGTACAAGGCTGAGAACGACGATCTCATCCTCGCCAGTTACAGCAATGAGAAGTCAGACTGAATGAGCGAGAAAATCAGGATTAAGAGGACAGATATCAGAGATTTTAGAGCGAATCACCAGTGATATTTTCATTGCAATCTGTTTTTTGACATTTGAAATGGATTATACATTAAGCTTGCTGTTTTTAACAGCCCTGTTTACCACTTTCTGGTGAACCATGAAAATAAGAAAGAGATGAAAGAAATGAAAGAAAGGATGCAACATGTCCCCTATAAACTCTCTAGCCATCTCATTTCCTGTGAGAAAGCATGAATGCTGTTCAAATGTGTACTGAGATAGGTTTCACAATTCAGCATTGTGAGGATATTAGAATGTGTGTGATAGCCGCACAACAATGGGACGAAGGCATTCGTTTGAATTTGGGATTGGGATGTATCCCACAAAAGCCACATCCTTTACCGCACTTGACTGTTGTCCTTGGCAACGAGAAGAGTGGTTTCAAGTTCATAGATTGCTTGAAAGGTTAGTAAAGGAAGGGAACTGATGGAGAGTGGTTTGTTTTCAAGGAAAGAAAAAAAAAGTGGAGAATGGAGAACTACTTTTTTCGTGTTTTGGTTTCTGTTCATTTAACTGTCCAAAAATTTTTATACTACATACATGCTTGGCATAATTTTGAGTATGTAATGCAGTTTTTTAAATGTTTAAATTCTAGTATTTATTCATATATTTTACCTGCTCTTATTCGTATTTTCTGTTTTCATTTAAAATTTAGTTTTAGTGAGTCATTAGCAGGATGTTTCCTCCATAGGATGAAAAAATAAATAAATAAATAAATACATACATACATACATACATACATAAAATATATATATATATATCACAATTCAGACTTTTTTTCCACACAATTCTGAGAAAAGGGTCTTAATTGTGAGATAAAAAGTCGCAATTGCCTTTTTTAATGAATGTGTGTGTGTGTGTGTGTGTGTGTGTGTGGTGTAGTGTAGTGGAAAAATAATATTTAAAAAGTGTAAGAAGAAAATATTGTGTATATCCTGCATTTCTGAGTATATCTTTTTTTTTTGTAAGAAAAAAAGTCAGAATTATGAGATAAAAAGTCACAATTACTATTATTATTATTATTATTTATACTTTATTAGTTTTTCATATTCTATTTTGGTTTATTTTATTATGTAAACTTATTTCATTTCAGTTAGTTGCCAAGGCAACATTTCTGTTTTTCATCTAATATTTATATATTTATATGTCAGATTTTTAACAAACAAACACACAAATAAATACATACATACATACATAGATATTTTAAATAGTCTTAATTTTAGTTAACAATAACAACACAGCTCTGATTCCACAATATTTCCCTGTCAGTTTGAACCAGCCTGACACATCAACATTGTGTCAACCAATGGTGTGAGTTTGGGAAATGTGTTTGGGAAATGTTAATATTGTATGTATTATTGCTGGAATTATACATTTAATATCATAATTATCAAAGTTGCATTTGCTTGCTTTGTTTTTGCTATCTTGGTGCCAGAATAGTGTAGTTACTGCATCTACCAGCAGGGACTAACCAGTCAGGTTAACCAGCCAAAACTAACCAGCCAGACCCACTGTCATATTTGCCACCAAATCACTGCTACTTTTCGAATTAAAACTGGGCTAAAAATAGATTTTTGCTTACATGTTATGAACAAGCCATGCATTAATGGGCAGAACTTTCATATACAGCCACTTCTGCTTTTCATCGACAAGATAAACTGTGCATTTTTCTGGGACAACCTCGAGATGACAGAGGACCGCAGAGGAGTTCAAGCGATTTTATTGGTCTTATGGGTGGATCTGTCTGCCTGATGGGAAAACACTGAAACCTTGGAAATAAAGTCAAATCTAGCATCTGCTCAGCAAGAGAGCCGGGGAAGAAACAGCAAACACACACACACACACACACATACAAACACACACACACAAAAACACTGCTTTCCTGTGATGTGGTACAGACGTCACCCGCAGGCTCGCTGTGCAGCCTTTAACCAGAAGAAGTCATAAAATCCCACATGTTGCCCTGCCTAGCATTCAATCACTCTCACATCTAATACGCCTCAGACTCTACAGACCTCTAAACAAATTAAGACAGTTTTAGTACAAATGTGCTTTTGAATGCTTAAAAACCTGCGGGTTTATGGTAATAAGACACTCCTCTGAAAGTGTCTAGCTAATTGTACAGACTCCATTCAAAGCTGATATAACAACGTTTTCACCTTTACAAAACTTAAAAAGATGGATTAACCAGAACTGAAGTTCTGTCATTTTTTGAATTACATTTGTAGTTTAGAATGACATGATGGTTATTAAATGATGAAATGAGTGAAATTTCATGTTTGGGTGAACTGTTCCTTTAAGGGGATGGACATTCTAATCCTAGGCAGCATCTGATTGGGCAAACGTTCGTTCACACCCCTGAGTGCGAGATGAGTCATCAATATATTTGCTCTGCTCTCCTGGAAGAAAAATTATTAGTTTTAAAACTACATTTAAGCTGAATGTTACATAGGCATATTTTGGAAGCCTGCTTCCGCTTCTGAATAAAAAAATGAAAAAAGGTAATTGCTATTTTTATCTCACAATTCTGACTTTTTTTTTTCATAATTGTGAGTTTGCATTTTACAATTCTGAGAAAAATATAAACCTGCAATTGAGAGAAATAAAGTCAGAATTGTGAGATATAAAGTCACATTTCTGACTTTTTTCTTGTAATTACAAGTTAAGCTGAATGTTACATAGGCATATTTTGGAAGCCTGCTTCCGCTACTGAATAAAAAAATGAAAAAAGGTAATTGCTATTTTTATCTCACAATTCTGACTTTTTTTTTTCATAATTGTGAGTTTGCATTTTACAATTCTGAGAAAAATATAAACCTGCAATTGAGAGAAATAAAGTCAGAATTGTGAGATATAAAGTCACATTTCTGACTTTTTTCTTGTAATTACAAGTTTATATCTTACAATTCTGTCTTTTTTTCTTGCAATCTTTTTGTGAACTAAATGTTTGAATATAGAATGGAATGTACCAAAACTCTTAAACAAAGTGTGCATTTCATGACACAGATAAATCCTTTTGTTAGTGCTCATTAAAACAGCTATAAACTTTTTTATAGAATTATGAGATTTTTAAAAAATCTCCAAATTCTAAATCGTTAGATAACTCAGAATTGTTAGAAATTAAGTTAAGTTTTTTTTTAGATTATTTTTTTTAATTATTATTTATTTTATTTTTCTGAGGAAGAAATGGGCTTCCATACTTCTATTCATCAAATTATAACTTATGAGGAGATGAAGGAAAATGTATAAAAACATAGATTAACAAAGGCTAATTAGAAGAAAGCAGTACACGATTAATTTTAAGTACATACAGTATATGAACACAAAAAAAAAAAATAACTTCCCATTTTAGACATTTTAAAAATTACAGTTTATTTATTAAAACATAAATAAAATGAAAATCTTTGTTGGCATTTAAAACTCAATAGTAAGACAATTTGAACAAACAATTTGAACATATTAGAGGTAAATCATTAATGAAAATTGAAAAAGTGGAGAACCCAGAGCAAAGCCTTGTGGAACACCCACAAATTCGAACTGATGTTTACGTTATGGGAGGTGGTCATGCTAACAAGGTCCAGTTAAAGACTGCAGCCATTAACATTGCTGGAGCACCTCTTGAAATCAGGGGATTAACTCGTGCAGCTCTTACTAGCTGGCCTCCGTTACACATAGGCAGGTATAAATGTTAAAGTGCAAGGATGAAGAGGCCCAATTCTATATACAAGTGTTGTGCCAAACCCGTATGATTAACGTTCTTTTTGAAACACAAAGTGGCCTATCACACTGATTGCTCTTTTCCATGCAATTAGTCCCCCATGGGGACTGAGACTTCAAAAAGAATGCCAAAGCACCATGAATGTTTCACATAAGTAGTCCATTTTATGATTAAGGATGAAGGATTTTATGTTTGAAGGAATTATAATTATTATATTGAACACTAATAACTAACCAATTTGTGCCCACATTTTTCTGAATGGTTTCATGCATATAGTCATGTTAATAGTGTCCTATGTGAACATGATCTGCATTTATTTTCCCCAGGTTTTTTTTTTTTTTCTTGAAAATCGTATTTGAATGTGCGGCAACAATTATATTTATATTTTTTATTCAGAGGCGTACATAGCATAGAGATGAAGGAAAAAAAAAAAATAATAATAATAATAATTGTGACTTTTTATCTCATAATTTTTAACTTTTATTACGCAATTCAGACTTTTTAAAAGTTTTTTTAAAGCTATACCATTTTTATAGAATTATGAGATTTTTTTAAAAAATCTCCAAATTCTAAATCGTTAGATAATTCAGAATTGTTAGAAATTAAGTCAGATTTTTTTTTTGATTATTTATTTATTTTATTTATTTTTTTCTGAGGAAGAAATGGGCTTCCATAGTACTTCTATTCATCAAATTATAAATGATGATTGACAACTTACACATCCATTCAGCTATTTTTAGCAACATCCTCAATTTCTGATCTTTAGCTCTGCTTTATGCATCTCTAAAGGTCACATTATCACATTTATTATTTTTGTCGTATTATAATGTCAAGCACTGGGTTCAGCACTCACTGACTCTTTCCCACTGTGTGTGATTCCTCAGAATTATACTTAATTGTAATACCCAAATCAAGAGATGAAAAAAATGACAATGGCACCATCTAGACTGGCCAGGAGAGATTCTGGACAAATAATTACTACTCAAATGGACAAAACAAACACTACAGCAGATGGAAGTAGGAAAACTGTCTCCACTAAGTGGGTTATAAACCCATCCAAAAGCTTTTTCACTGTCAGTACAAAGTTCAGGAATAGTCCACGTCCTCGTGAGAATCTCCAGCTTCATTATTCTCTCTTTAGAATAATGAATTGTGTTTTTTTTCTCTCTCTTATGTCAAATACTTGCATTCAGATGTAATTCTAATCTAATGTCTGTGTGTGGTTTTGGCTGATGTTTGGGAGGTGTCTTTTTCTGCTTTCCTACCAATCCAATGTTAAGCTGGAGAACTCCACACAAACAAGCGGATGAGGGACGGATTTGACACCGCATCCCTTCATTTGTCTCCTCTGCCACCCTGCCTACAATCGAAGTCTCGCTGTAATTAGGGATTTCTTGTGATCTTTCTGAGCTGTCTAAATTTGAACTGTCAATATTTAGTTTGGTTGCCTGCATGGTGTGGCAGATTGAGTTTATGGCTACTAGGGTAAATTTAAACAAGGAGGCTGCAGATTCACATCATGCAGTCTTTCATATAAAGTGTGCGACTGATTTCTTAGTACTGTCCTCAGGCCTATTTCAACTCACTCCATTCCAGACATGTACTGTAAATATTTATTAGATATGGAAAAATGTAAAAAGCTCAGTTATTATATTTTTATTGTATTATTAGTATGCTTAATTTGTATTCTGTTTCTCATTACTTCTTCCTTTTTGGGGCGGCTTTTGATAAAAGCATCTGCTAAATGCATAAATGTAAATGTAACTTGGTTATGGTTACACAATATTTGTTTTTATTTGTTATTTTTATCAGCATAAATTAAAGGCAGTACAGCAAATGCTACCATGATGTATGTATGTATGTAAATATTTATTTATTTATTTATTGTGACAATTGTGTGTGTATATTAAAATAATGGCATAATACAAAAAAAGTCTTAATGGATTTAAAAGTATTTTCTTTTTTTAGAGATGACATAACTATTAAAATATAAATTAGATAATATAATTAATATATAATGGATATATTTTTACAGCAACAACAATAATAATAGTAATAATAATAATAATAATAATGATTATTATTATTAGTAGTAGTAGTAGCAGTAGTATTGTTATTATTATTATTGTTGATTTCTTTTTATTTTAATTTTTAATTTTTTTGATGAAATATGTCCGTTTTTTTGTTTGTTTTGTTTTTGTTTTTTGTTTTTTTGTGAAATTTACCCATACAATGTTTTATATGATAAATAACAGTCGGTTATAGCTACTGTAAGTAAGTATGTAAATTAATAAAGTAACTGGTAATAAAATAATAACTGAAAATCAAATACAATATTTTATATTAAGTAAAATAAACGTTTTTATCTCAACTACAATTAATGTTTTCCATAAATTAGATAAATAAAAACAATACAAATAAAAACTAGATTGACAAATAAATAAATAAATAAAATAAATAAATAAATTGAATTTAAAATATTAACAAAAACTTTAATAGCATGTCAATGATTCTGAAATAACACTGCCTGGATTATTCCGTTGGTTTTTTTTCTCTCTTTTTCTTATTTTGTAGCAGCTTATGTTCAGCAAAGACCATTCTTATCATGCACCATTTAGCTGTTTAGGGTTCTTGAGTTTGAGTAATTCATGTTATATTACAGGTTACTCAGATCAGTATATGTATTTCTATGTAGACAACCAGTAGATAGCGTTCACATTTTAAATAACTAAAGAAAAAAGTTCTAAAAAGTTCCAGTGGCATCAGGCTTGTTTGACTCTAACTGGAACCTTTAGTGTACAATGAAGATGACTTCTTGCTTAGATGATTGCTTATCTAATCTAAAGTTGAATGCTTTGAATGAAGTTGAATGAAGAGGAGTAAAAAATGGGGCTTTAGGTCAGAGAAAGTGAAAGGGCTTATGCTGTATTGAGTAGGTTGATGTGGAGGTCAGGTTTTGCATTCAGTCAAAAGTTCACACTCCAGCAGATGTTCTGATGTCTGCACTCTCACTGATGGCTTATTAGCAGCTGGGTGCTAAGAGCAAAGCTTTGATGTTAAAACAATAGCTGGCGTGTTGAAAGAGCCCTTCATACTGCCCACTGACAATGTCAACAATCAACAGGAACAAATGGCAATGGAGTTTAATCCTGTTCAGTCTTAGGTAAACTTAGGAGAACCAAACCACAATTTTGTGATTTGTGTGATTGTTGTAACTCTATTGAAGCTTATTTCTGCCATGGAATAAAAATATTTGAAAAAAGGTCATTACAACTTTTATCCCACATTTTTTTTTTTTTTGTTAAATTCTGATTTTACATCT
>NW_015642816.1:325632-333796 GCF_001515625.1 Sinocyclocheilus rhinocerous
TATATAAATGATTAAAAAATGTATTTATCTTTATACAAAACAAATATTTTTTGAATTATAAATTCACAATTGTGAGTTTATATTTTACGATTCGTTTTCTTTTTTTCCCGCCACAGAATAAAAAGATAAAGTTAACTGTGACTTTTTATCTAACAATTCTGACTTTTATTCTGACTTCAATTGCAATTTACATCTTGTAGTTCTGACGTATTTCTTTATAATTGTGAGTTATAAACTCGCACTTGTGGGTTTACATTGCAGTTTTTTTTTTGAATAAATAAAAATAAATAATAATTAAAAAAAATAAAAAACTGGCAATTGTTGTCTGATAACTGACTTTTTTCTTGCAGTTGTGAGTTTATATCTCATAATTATGAGTTTACCTGTCGATTTGCAAGAAAAAAGTCTGGACTGTCAGGTACAAAAATAGAATTGCAAGAAAAAAAGTCAGAATTATCAGATAAAAAAAAGTCACAATTACTTTTTTTTTTCCAGTGGAGAAAATAACTTCCATATAATTATTTGTCAAGATTATGCTTTAAATGATGACTACCATATTTTTGCAAGGCCATCACAATTAATTAAAGTTGGAGGGAAAAAAAACATAAATAAAAAGTATAAATATTTTTGACTTTTTTAATTAAATAAGACGCATTAATAACTACAGTAAAGAGTGGTTAAAAATATTGGTCGCCTGGTAGGAGAAAGTTGTTTTTGCTCACAATGTTCCCTTCTGAAAAGCTAGGAATAGACTCCAAACGTAATGTTTGATGTGTTCCAAACCGTGTGATGTCCACATCACTGAAACGGGCCACATTTTACAAAACCTCAGACTGCCCAGATTCCCATTTATGAAAAACCTGAGTTTGCTTTTTAGTGCTTAGCAGCACAACAAGGCTTTCCTTTCTCTTCCGCGAGCCGAGTCCGTCTGGCTAACGTTGGAGGAGCGATTGGGAGCCAAGGGTCCCGCAGTCACTGCTGACTTCAAAGCCGTAATCTGAGTCTCGCTGCAACTCCACAATAAATCAAATAAACCATTCAGTGGGTGTTCAGGGGGGCGGAGGGGACTGAGACAGGCCAAACGCAGAGACTGAGAAAACAAGCAAGTGCAGTAGGGGAGGGAAAGAAACAGACAAACCCTGAAGAGAAAAAAAGAGAGGAACAACAAAAGCAAAAGGAAGATCAGAACAAACTGAGGAAATACAGGATGTTACAAAGTAACAGTGAGCAATTATATTAAAGAAAAACAAAAAAAAACAAGTGATATCTCATATTTTTCTCTTACGAACCAATGAGACTACAAAGAGAAATCATGGAGAAAACATGGAGAAAAATACTCCTCTAAATCAAAGGGATTTTAACAATATCTCAAGATCAAAATCACAGTATGAGCAATTTCATATAATGGTAAAATATGTGTAATTTAATTTTTATATGTTTTATATATAGTAATTTTAAAATTAAAAAAAAAAAAAAAAAAAAACTACCGTACTGATATAATTCTGATATTATAAAGCGGGTAGTTTTGACTTACTGGATGAGACACATTTTAAGCTGTTGTAAAGTAGTTACACACCTGTGATTGTATAATAGGTTAATCCAATATTAATGTGACAAGTTATGATGTTGCTTGACGTAAACAGCTAGGCCTAAAGGCCGGGAAACACCAAGCCGACTTCAAAGAACTAGCGGCGACGAAAGCCGATGGTGTTGTCGCCTCACGTCGGCAGCGTCGGACCAAAAAGCTGTGCTCGAACACACCGCACAGACTACAGCTGATGGCAAACTAACACGTGCATTCTGCGCAAGCGTGAGAGGAATTAACTGTCTATATCAGCAGCTATCAATACTATATATTCGTCATTCAAAAGAAGGAACCGAAACAAAGATATACGAGATAAATGCAGATATACGGAAAATAAACAAAGCAGCGCTTGCTTACCATTTTGAATATCAGTAACTTTAATCATTTTAAGCTGTTCATGTTGTTATGAAAACATTGGCGTATTCGAATGATTGGGAAAGATCACGTAACATTTAAACAGCCTTCTGTCTGTACCGCCTTCATTTACATGCTTGTTCTCATCACTTTCGCTTTAATTCTCGGACACTGACTCGTTCGTTAAACTGAACATCCAGTCAGAGCTCTCACTCACGCCGACGGTCCCGACGGCCCTGACGCCGATTCAACATGTTGAATCGGGCACACTGCAGCCGACGTGAGCCCGACGAGTGGGACACACCAAACAAACTAGCCCGACTGTCGCTCGCCGTCGGCCCGACGTTGGCCAACGGCCGACCGTCGGCTTGGTGTGTCCCAGCCTTAACACCCCTTCATCCACATCTAGACTTGTTTGGGACAAAGCATTTGCACATTACACCATGTTTTGTGTAGTATAAATCTCTATCAGTTGCATATCTTTTTGGGAATTTTAGGAGAAACATTTGATTCGAAATTAAATAAAGATCTACACCTTACCTCTGGGAAGCGTTTATCCAACTGCATAGCTAGTCTGAATACTACAGGTCATCATCAAAGGCCGATATCCTCGTGGTTCACGCCACGGCACCTTGAGGCCAGGAGGCCGTAAGAGGTTAAGGAAGAACATCTCAGCGAGGTGGGGGAGCGTCCCGCTGAGCCTGCTGGAGAATGCAAGGTATTTCTCGTCTTAAGAATATGCAGGAATGCAAGGGAGTTGGCTCCCCAAAGATAACATCAACCTTATATCTTGTTCATGGAGATGTGCGATTATAACCCCGTCAGGCTCGTAATCATCAAGCCGACACTTAAGTCACCATTTATCAAAGTCTGAACACTGATCTTCATACTGGGTCTTTATTAGTTTGATGGATGGGAGTGACCTTTCTCAGGTTTTAGAACAACACATACGTATTTCAGACACACATTGGAAAAAAGCAAGAGGGAAAACATCTAGAGTGCTTTACATAGATTGCAAAAGTTGATTGGACATGAGCCTCCTCCGTTGAGACCTCCACCCTTCGTTGGTTCATTTTCCTTTCTCATGTCCCATCATTTTATAGTTCAGAGTAAGAATGCAGCCAACTTCTGCTTTGCATCACAACAGGTGGTTGGTCATCTCCTTCCCCTTCAACCTCTCTAAAGAGACTCTAAACAAATACATACACTGAACTGGTTTCACTCTCTTTAATGTGCCTAGAAGGCGGGTTTACACCCCTTGGGCTTGTTTCAAGACTGACTAATACGTTATAACTTCAACATTGACTCAGTGTAGTATTGATAGGATATGCTTGTGGTGTGATCTGTGGTAAGATTTACAGTATACAAGAATAGTTCACCCTAAAAGCTTTCAGATGGACTACAAAAGTCTTATGGACTACAAAAATGGTGCATTGATGCCAAACGTCAACACAGACTCATGTCAATGCAATACTATTTTGTAACATTTTGGAGATTTGGCTGCTAATTGGTACATACCTTATGTAGCTCCGCCCCTTTCAGCGCTGCGCTCGTTGTCTTCTGTGTTCCATTTGTATTTCCAATCTTGTCGGTCTGCTGACATTTCTTATGACATCTGCTTCGAACATCACAATGCTCATGATAACTCTCATTATCTCTACAGTAAGTAAGTAAATCCACCAGCTAATTACTCTTCAACAGTGATGCTATAGAGTTACCACAAAAATGGAAGTTCAAATAATTCTAAAGATGGCTGCGCCGTTGTTTCTCTGATGCATAAAGTCTATAAATGTGTGCAATCGCATTCATATGTTTTCATAAACCCCACTGAAGGCTGGGTTTAAGGCTCATTCATACTAAGAATGATAACTACAAATGTACAATAACTACAGTAAATAAATGCACACTGCAGTTTTGTTGTCTGCCACTTTAAATACTCAAGCTCTTTAAAGCAGGATGTATTCTAATTGGCTGTTAATGTTTTTTTTATTGTTTATTGTTCATTAGCTGAAAAAAAAACGCTTTCAAAGCGATTTCAATGGTATCGTTCCTCAGTGCCTTTATCATTATAGTTGTGGTGTGGGCTGTATGCTCTTCTTTAATATTTAGAATTGTTTTTAAAACTTTATATGTATCGTAATTGTTATATTTATCATCGTTGGTGTGAACAGGCCTTTAGAGGTGGATCTTCATGCTTACTGTTTTGCTAAAAATCGTATGTTGCTGTACAATTACATCATGCAAATTTATACGAAACTGCCAACTAGTAAAATAGTTGTTTTTTCATGAGATCAACTGGGCATTTTAAGATTTACAGGATATAGTAAAAGTTCACCCAAAAAACTTTCAAATGGACTACAATATTCGTATGGACTACACAAATGGTCCCTTGACGCCAAATGTCATTAGGCATTTCAACGCTCTCATGTAAATGCAATAATATTTTGTTACATTTTAAGGAAAAGTTGGCTAATTAATATAAATTTGTACAATCTCGTTTGTATGTTTTTGTACTACCTACTGAGAATTGTACACCCCACTGAAGACTGGGTTTAGAGGTCTTCATGCTCACTGTTAAATATCACCTCGTAAAATAGCCATCTTGTATGATTGAGATGGGCATTTTAATATTTACAGTAAAAAGGAATAGTTCACCCAAAAAGCTTAAAATGGACTGCAAACATGGCATATTGACGGCAAACAGCTGCATACAAAATTGAATATTCTCTGAATAGGAACTTCTTTTGAAAAAGTACTTTATTCTATATTGTATGAATGTGTCTAGTATGAATGTACTCACTGTACATTACTGAATGTACTCTAGTGTGACTGTGTCACTTTCATTGCAATTCACAAATCCTCTCTCATGGGATAGTAAGATGTCCATTGAATGCACATTTCAGAATTTCGCTGGAAGTAGTAGGTTCTTTGTGCCTACTATTTTATGAATAATGTGAATTTGGACATACTTTTCACATATTGTTTTACGCCTTGCCTACTATATATAGTGTGGGTTGGAAGGAAAAAGAGGCTTTCATGTCCTGGGTGACTTGTTTAGCTTGCATTGAAGTGCAAGAAGATAATGACAGTTTACTTCCACAGTTCATCGGGGAAGTCATTGTCTGAAAGACTTGCACAACCACATTCACAACCATAAGCAAGTATCCATATTCGGACACAGCACACGGCCAAACCAAATGGATGTCAATGCTACCCTATTTGGTTTATGAACTTCAGTGAAGAAGATTTTCAGTGAATAGAGGCTTAAATTCTGGGCAACTAGGATATTCTTCGAAGAAAGAAGAAAGAAGGTCATACGGGTTTAGAATGACTTGAGTGAGTGTGGTGAGTAAATGATGAGCGAACTTTCATATCTTGGTGAATAAACTCAACACAGACGTCCATCTGAATGGATGTGCATGACTCCGTCTTGGAAAACAATGGTAGTTATCCAGCTGTGTATGATTGTGCAAGTCTTTCAGACAATAACTTCCCTGATGGACTGTGGAAGTAAACGGTCATCCTCTTCTTGCACTTCAGTGCAAGCTAAACAGGCCACCCAGGACATGAAAGCCTCTTTTTTTCCCTCCAACTCACACTGTCAGAGCTTTTACTGAACAGGCCTCCCAGTCGAGATCTCTGGCCATTCTCCAAACAACCAATAACATGTTCTACCAGTCAAGCTCCCCTTGTCTCTGTTATTTATGGATCAAATATATAACTGAGCTATACTCCCTGCAACGTAATAGCATTCATTACACTAAAGAGGAGTAATAGACCAATTCTACGACTTTGATAAGCAGCCAAACCAACCGAGACAGTACAAAATGTACAAACTTCACAAAGTCCCTACGTAAAGACTAGTCAAATAGAGTAGATTTATGGTAATGCTCTGTTTCTTTGCAGTGATGTTGTACCACATGCAAACTCTGCAAGTAAATGTCTCCCAGGGCCCAGGGAAGCTGTATGTCAACTTTGCGTGTTGAAGCCATGTGTATAATGGTGGGCTAAGGAGAGACGTCATCCCAAGAGACAAGCCTAAGCTGTTCATCCTGTTGGCAGGTTAATAGGAGGTCTACTGCATAAGTCACATCCAGTTATTTAGCTAGCTTAATCAGTTTGGAACATGTTGATATGACATAATTTGAACCATTTTCCAGGGTAAAATTTGTTGCACATTACTGGAACTAAACACAATACCATCTCAATCGTTTGAGATTTCCAAGCTAGGCTCATTGGAAAAACGTGTCTCTACTAACATCGTTTGCAAAACTCCAAAAGCGTACCGATACATACAATTCACTGCGGTTTCTAGCTGAAATGAACACCAGTGGCAGAAAAACACACAAACTAAGATTACAGTGGGATATTATCAATTAATAATGACCATTAATTATTTTTGCATTTCCTTGCACAATACTATGTTATGGTCTCAAAACACTTTTACCATAGTACATGACTTGTCTACCCAAGCTCACTGGAAATACGTGTCTCTATCTACATTTCCACAAAACTAAAAAAAAGTACCTATGCTTATGAATTGCTGCAGTTTCCAGTTGAAATGAACACTAAAGGGCAGCAAAACTCTTATTTACAGGGCCAGAGTTTAGATTAAGAAAGCCTAATTTACGCACATTCTGCAAGATTTGAAAACTGATAGTCTTGAATGTTAGCATCACATATACACCTTCATATGTATGGGTTTTCTAACTCAGTAGGTTAGGTGCATTGCACTTGTGAGGTGAAGAGCTCCGGTTCGAATCCCGTGAAACTGTGGTTTAACGAAAAATTCACAAAGAAGAAAGTTACAATAGCACGGTTGCATAAACAAATGTGCTTTTATATCACTTTTATAAAAAGCACAACACAATAGAGCATTAAACTTTTAGCGACACTCACTGGACATTATAATTCTGAACCACAGCAATACATACCTGAAGCAACCTAATAAAACTGTCGCAATACATGATTTACCAATGTAATAAAAATGTGGCCACAGTCACAAATTTGAATGTTTTAGCGCCACTCACTGGACATTTCACTTTGAAACTGCCACAAAATGTGCAATAAGGTCTGTAATATCACTGTTTTAGAAAAGTCGGGACAAGCACACATTTTCAATGAGGCTGGGTTGTGATTTGTTAACGAATACATTTTCATGTTTGCGTCACATAATCAGCATGGCTTTTCTGACATAAGCCGCGTTTCCACTGCAGGAACTTTCCCCAGGAACTCGGGACTTTGGGCCGGTACTCGGTGTGTTTCCACCACAGGAACCAGGATCTAAATAAAGTTCCGGGTAAAAAATTGCCATTCAGAAAGTCCCTGCTCGCGAGGTAGTACTTTTTCAAAGGTCCGGAACTTTCGGGGGCGGGACTTGAGCGCTGAACATGCTGATTGGTTGAGTTCACGCAGCATTATTGTGTCATGAAATGTAGTTTTAAAAGTATTTCAGGCGAGAATGTAGTTGTTTAAAACTCAAATCTGCGGTTTATTTATAAAAACAGCGCCTATTTGAAAATGTGCTTCGCCGATTTCGGACACGGGAGCTCCACTCGATCAGCCGACGCTCAGTGCTCATGTATCCCGACGAGAGCAGCCTCAACTCGGCTAGTCCTTCTGACATTTGCCGCTGGCTCTGATGTCTCTGTAGTGGATAAACATAAGATATAATTAGTTTTGGGTAAATCTTAACAGGTAATCTTTGGTCTTTATTCTAGTTATCTATTAATATGTTAAAATTAAAATGAAAACAGACAATGTTTGATATAATATTTCGTTTCATTGTAGTGTAGGCCATGTATGATCCCTGAACATTTCTGCAGCTATTAATATGTTTAAATGAAAACGAAAATGGGCAGTGGTGTTTGATAAATTTCGTCTTATTGTAAATACAGTGAGGAAAATCGCAGTAGCCAAGGTGAGCTGACTGATGTTATCAAGTACGCTGCTGTTTGCAGAATTACCGGACTTACGTCGTCCCGTCTGCGGGAATTCACACTCCTGAGTCGAACTCGCGAAGTCCGAACTACCGAGGATGCAAGTCCGAAATTTGCGTACTTGGTATTGAAACACGCGCAGACCTACATCACCAGACTATTTGCGTATTCTTCTCGGTACTTTAGACCGCGATGGAAACCCAGACAGCAACAGGTCTGTGGGGGAAAAAGTTCCTGGGAAGAAAAGTTCCTGGTACAATTGTTCCGGGTAATTTCGGTGGAAACG
>NW_015642816.1:334274-336762 GCF_001515625.1 Sinocyclocheilus rhinocerous
ATTCGTTTTGGGTAAATCTGAACAGGTAATCTTTGGTCTTTATTCTAGTTATCTATTAATATGTTAAAATTAAAATGAAAACAGACAATGTTTGATATAATATTTCGTTTCATTGTAGTGTAGGCCATGTATGATCCCTGAACATTTCTGCAGCTATTAATATGTTTAAATGAAAACGAAAATGGGCAGTGGTGTTTGATAAATTTCGTCTTATTGTAAATACAGTGAGGAAAATCGCAGTAGCCAAGGTGAGCTGACTGATGTTATCAAGTACGCTGCTGTTTGCAGAATTACCGGACTTACGTCGTCCCGTCTGCGGGAATTCACACTCCTGAGTCGAACTCGCGAAGTCCGAACTACCGAGGATGCAAGTCCGAAATTTGCGTACTTGGTATTGAAACACGCGCAGACCTACATCACCAGACTATTTGCGTATTCTTCTCGGTACTTTAGACCGCGATGGAAACCCAGACAGCAACAGGTCTGTGGGGGAAAAAGTTCCTGGGAAGAAAAGTTCCTGGTACAATTGTTCCGGGTAATTTCGGTGGAAACGAGGCTATAGTAAAAGTGCTTGTTAGCGCACCCAGTACAGCACAGCATTTGGATGAAAAGCGCTCAGGTATGAGTCCAAGTCCCAACACTTGATAAAAGAGCTCAAAGACTTGTAGAAGCAAGTTAAAATGGCATGATTGCTTCAGCAAATGCATTTTATCTTGTGTTTGCTTTTGATAACACTGTCGGTTAAGGTTTTGGGTCGGGTTTGGTGTAGATGCTATGTTATTTTTAAACTCAATACAGAATAAATTTTTAGTGCTGCTCACTGGACATTTCCCTTCCGAACAACTGTGATACGTCGAACAACCAACATAACACATAGCCTAATTGTTTTAAGGATAAATCTAAACATGCTTTTAGTGCCGCTCACTGGACATATCACTTTGAAAGTGTCAAAAAACATGCAAACATGCAAAACACTACATAATATAATTTTGCTTAAATGCCACAGGCATGTTTTTCAAATGAGCCTGGGTTGACCATTTTTCAGGGTAAAATTTGTTTCACTTTACTGGAACCAAACACAATACCGTCTCAATCATTTGAGAATTCACAATGTGGACCAGACTTTAGGCTGACAGTCAAAAGTCTGGCTTTGCAAAGCTGATGTTAGCTTGTGAGTATTTTAGCATAGGCGCACACAAGGCTACCACATAGATTTACACCAGGGTGGGATTAGACACAGCAATGAAACACTACAAGCTGTTAGCACAGCCTGAAAGTGACAGACTTAACCAGAGACCAGAGCAAAATGTGATGCAGCTAGTGTTTTGGCTATAGCCTCCTGTCAGGAAATTTAACTTGTTAGGATTGATCGCCACAAAAAGGACATTTAACTCCCTTACGGGGCAATTTTTCACACTTTTTTTTTCAGAAACTTCATAAGGAGTGTGCTTTGTGTTGAACCATCTGTATAACACATGTCCAAGGGTTAAGAGCTTGTGATTTTATACAAAACACTCCAGTTCCCTTGCCAGGGCTTTTAACATTCTTCTTCAGCTTGGCGTGAAGAATATAGCATAACAAAGAGTTATAAAGGTTGTCAAAGAAATATTTGTTTTGAACCGAAGAATTGTCTTAATGGAGCTTATCATATTATCTGTGAGTTTGGAGATGAGGTGTATCAAAACTGGCTTGCATAAAACCAAGACACTGTGACTGATTCATGTTCCTTTGATCTGACCTTGATTGTGTGAATGAATACGTCAAGTCAAGTCAAGTCTGCTTTATTGTCAATTCTTCCACATGTACAGCACATACACACAGAGAATTGAAATTGCGTTACTCTCAGACCCTTGGTGCATACAGATAACACTAACAGTAGAACATAAATACAGATAGATACAGATTAAATATAAAATACAACTATACAAATATACAATAAGGTAAATGGCATCGTCGAAGGTATGCTTACGAAGGTATGCTTGTTTGGAATGCAAATGTGTCATGAAAGAACTTTCATGAGAAATCCTGAATCTGGAAATGCTGTTTGTCAAACTGATAAATAGGATCCAGAAATCATCCTCATGCAGTGAAAGAGGGTAAGGAGTTGGACATTGTGAAAACTAGGATTTACTGATCATGTTAGGTTATAATATCAGTACACAGTAAAAGGTTATCTGCTGGCTTTTAAAATGTCAAGTGGTATAACTATAAAGTAATAATATATTTGTTTTCATTATTTAATATGTGTGATTTTGTAAAAGCGATAATAAAAAAAAAGAATAGTTTCTGAACCGTAATAATCATTTTTATGGATTATACTATTTGACAACCCATGCAAACCTTTCTACTGCATTTGTCATATATGTCTAATATTATAAAAAAAAATGTTTTTGATAATGAATGATTCTATAAAAAAAATCCTAAAAGTAATAAAAAAATAAAAAAAATAAAAAAAATAAAAAAAATAAAAAATATATATATATATATA
>NW_015642816.1:337112-346135 GCF_001515625.1 Sinocyclocheilus rhinocerous
ATAGTTTGTGAAGATTGTTTTAAAATCACTTAAATTAAAAGTTGTTATATATTTCAGAGTCTATTAATTGTTAAAAATAATGACTTTCAATTATACTGTAATGTTGAATGGCTATAATTAATAGGGAAAATTGAGGGAAAATGCACCAGCAGGACAAATTAAAAATATTGTAAATATATTTAGTCATTGTAGTAATAATACAATCTTTTAGTAATGCTAAAAGAGTTTCATGGCCAGTAAAAAAAATTTTTTGCCAGTAAATATTATCATGTCACCGGCCATTGGCAGGTGTGGCAAAAAGTTAGTTGTAGGCCCTTTATAAAATTATATAAATAATACTAAAATATCTATAGCCAAACTCATTTTATTTTGAGTTTTTAATTTGCCACAAAGTCAGTTTGGTTGCAGCACCTAGGCATGCAAAAAAATAAAAATCAATGCACAAAAAAATAATCAAAAATATATTATTGCTCTTCATAGCAGAAGTTTAAATTGTCTTCATAAATCGTATTTTAATGTATTTGTGTATAGTTTAATTAATTTGGACTCAAAAATTACCCATATTTTGCATTGTGACATTGCCCCTTATATATTGTTATCTCTATCATAATGTAAAAAATAATAATAATAACAATTCCAAAACAGATGCTCAGATGTTATTGTTATCAGGCCGTAATACAAAAACGCAGATGTTCATAACCTGGTGGTAAGTCTACTGCCAACAAGTTCCTCTGCTCTCTCTCCAGGACGGCCGAGACAGAGGTAGAGTAGGGTAGGGGGTTGGGGGTAGAGAGGGGGGTTAATTGGTTCCTTATGTCAAACTACACCAAGTTCTCCTCTAAATAACAGGGCTTTTTTGTTTCAAATAATGGCTTTTCCATCATTTTCCATTTGTGATGTTAGAGGGCGAAACAACAAACTCAGGAATGAAGCGATCAGTAGTTCACATTGCTTGTTGCTTCTTCTGTCAGGTTAATTTTGGTGTCACACATGCACTGGAGTAAAACTGGATTTTTACATTTTATGAAGAACATGAGTGTTGCTGGCCTATGCAAAATGCACTGCTACAATGCTAAGATGTTGTGGATGGTTGCCAGGGTATTGCTGTGTGGTTGCTAGGTGTTCTGAGTGGTCGTTAGGTGCTTGCTTACCGGTCCAAGTTAAAAGAGCCCAACTTCAAGGATGTTTTGAACCATTTGATAATCTGATAGTGGGTGAAATCTATAAGTCTGACTGCTTCGAAAAAATAATTAATGTATAATAGCAATGCAATTAATATAATAACTAATAAAATAACTGTGTTAACAGTAATTTTTGCTCAAAAGCAACCAGTAGCTTTATCCAAAACCAACACAAGGAAAATATGTTTATTAGATGGCTGGATAGCACCTGTTTGCTCAGCTTGTGAATTGATTGGTTGATCAAAACCACGTAGATACTTGGGGTAAAATGGACCAGACCTCAGATGTCTTTGAAGATCCTGTTTTATGTTTTTTTTTTTCTACGAAGCATCTCTCTTCAATTTTTCCCCAACAGAGAGAACAAAGAGATAGAATGGTAATACTGAAGCACCCCAGTTTATGTGTGCCTGTATGGAAGGCATTAACTCAGAAATTCCTTTGAATCTGTGAGTAAACTGACAAGACGGTGGGACTGGGAGTTGCAGTCGGCTTCAAAGGGATTCGCCAATCCTGCCATGACCCCCAGGACACACCCACGGTGAGGTATCGCTAACACGCAGTGAAAATGTGATTACTGACCTCACTGACTCAATAACTAACATCTGTAGAGAAAGAGGCTCCGTGAGTCACTCAACCGTTCCTTACAACCTGCATGTAGAAGATCTCACATCCTGAAAGGAATTTTCATCTGGGAGATATGGTTATGCCAGACAGCTTTCAGTGATGGGCCACATTCCATATCAGTTAGAAAATGACAACTTCTCAAAGTTCTCAGGAATTGTACATTCCCAAGCACTACCCGGTTGAAAGACCATTTTAGCTGGTCATCAGCATATTTTGTGGTTTGGATTCTGCTTCACAGCATACAGTCCAACGGCTACAGTCCAACAGCTGCTATTCTGGTGTTCACACCAGACTTTAGAGGTAGTTACACACCGGACAAGAAGCAAAACAGCACACCACATCGTGGCTAGGACAATCCACAGTTATTGAACACTGGACAGTTCAAGGCGGCAGTCCAAAACAATGAATCTAATCACCAAACAAGCAAAAGTTCACTTCAAGAATCAACAAAGTGATGTTGATGAGTCTGGCGTTTGGATGTAAAGAGGGTGCTAGTGAGTGATTAGACCTCATAGACTTGCTTGGACCACAGGTGTGTTGACTGGAACCGAGCAGTTTTTCAATAGGAATCCAAGATTGAGAATTCGCAGTGAGGGGAGGAAGATTTCCCAATGCACACCTCGTAACAGGTTCAAGTTGCTCGTGCACATTTGCCATATTGACCAACAAAAACGTGCTTGGTTTTAAAGTGAATTTGGAAGCATTTTATTTCAAAGGTCTGTTTTGCGTGTACATACTATGTACTTATCAAAGCAATTACAGTAACTGGGTATTAACTAGGTACTAACCCTGAACCTACCCATAACCCTAACTTTAATTAATACAGAGTTCTGGCATGAAACTCTAGATGGCGCAGTCCGATAGGTCTAACTCAATCTGACCTAATGACATCATTATCACATGGCGCAGCTGATTGGTTCTCTCCTGTATCCGTAGCCAATGAGCTCGCTGCTCAACATTCAAATATATGACTAGTGCTTGCCATAGCAGTTGCAGCTTGCTTCAGAAACCCTCCACCTTCCCCAGCTCCACCTGTATAGATCTGCTACGAGGTGATTCATGTATGCTATATAGCATCATGTATGCTATAAAATAAAGTGTAACCGTAACTTCTCTGCGAGATATGCTTTATAAATTGCTACACTACTGACAATGGACCCACATCATTTCGGACCTTCAATACCATAACTACATTTAGTTAGTTAGTTACTCCCTAACACAAAAATGTTTACATGCACAGCTTTAAATGATCTTTTATAAATGTGACCCTGGACCACAAAACCAGTCATAAGGGTCAATTTTTCGAAATTGAGATTTATACATCATCTGAAAGCTGAATAAATAAGCTTTCCATTGATGTATGGTTTGTTAGGATAGGACAATATTTGGTCAGATACAACTATTTGAAAATCTGGAATCTGAGGGTGCAAAAAAAATCAAAATACTGAGAAAATTGCCTTTAAAGTTGTCCAAATGAAGTTCTTAGCAATGCATATTACTAATCAAAAATTAAGTTTTTATATATTTACGGTAGGAAATTTACAAAATATCTTCATGTTTTTTTTGGCTATTGCTACAAATATACCCCAGCGACTTAAGACTGGTTTTGTGGTCCAGGGTCACAAATATCTAAGTATAAATGAGATGTCGTTTGCTATCCATTGTTGCTGTCTGCCATTTTGTCTATCAAGCTCAAAAGGCTTTTTTTTTTTTTTAGCTAATTAATTTAACTGTAACACATGCAGTATTCAGAGTGGTTCACGGAATCTGCCACTAATCTTGAAGAATGAAAGCGTTGGGGCAGTTTTCATTAACACTGGATCCAATTTAGGCGATTAAATTGAATTTTATATGACATTTTGAGGATATTTGGTTTATTTTCTTTGTATTTCCTTTCTATGAACAGTTAGAGTAAATATCTTAAATGCAAATCGGCTTAATTCAAGATACAGTACTTGTGCATCTATTGACTTCATCTTATGTGTGGATTATTTGGAAAACAGAAGCATGCTGAACGGATCGATCAAACATAACCACACAATGCACAATTTTGGACAAAAGCATATAGAGCAGATGACATTTTAAAACGATAAATTATTGATTTTTTTCGACTGAAATAATTTTTTTTTAAAGCACTTCTAGGATCTATTCTGAAGTGACAGTTTGAGAGTGTTATGGACTGTATGTCTTGACTATGTGCTGTTGTGATTTGCTAGCAAGATGTAAGCGTCACTTCTTTCAGCTTGACAAAGTCATTACAGCATACATGTGGGAGTTGGCTCATTAGTCTTGTTTGACCCAGTTCTTAGCTAAAGTGTGTTTACTACAGATTCCAGTAAAACATTTTCCAATCAAAGACGCCTTCAGCAAAGGTCCTCTGTCATTTTGCTAGGAACCTACTAAGACACCATAGCTCATCGCCTCTATCTGTAGTTTATTTAATCTGTCTCTGACAGCAGTCCGGAAGGTCGCCAACCCCTCCACCATATGACCTCCTGTTTCCTCTCACTCTCTCACCCTCATGTCCTGAACTCTTGTTCTAACTGTTCGGCCGGCCTGTTCTGGCAGAAACAAGAGACACCAGGTCTCCTGTCAACTCCCCTGGCCCCGGAGTACATGTTTAGAAATGCCCCTACTCCCTCTGAAAAATATGGAGTAAGAAGTCAGTTGAGTTATGACATGTCTGGAAGAATGAGGAAGAATGTGGCTATGATTTCAGTGTCATGCTGGCGCTGCCATGCTAATATGATAATCTTGTTGATTGATGATTTTGTTTTTTTTTTTAAATAAAATCGCTATAAAAAGTTTATTACACTGGGCAGTGCAGCTGACTGCAAGGACATTTGACATTTTCATGTTATGAATGCACTGAACAGACAATCTCACAATGTTTACCGCAGGAAGAAACATTGGTGCTATTGGCTCGAAGCTTGACAGTTTATAAAAGGAAGGAAAGCTTGTTAAACCCAGCTGTAAGTCACATGTTGCTTCTTGGTATGCTGTTGTGCGAACTTCAGAATAAATTTAAGCACAGTTTCATTTAAACAACTGATTGCACTGTAAAATGTATCCATCTTCATGTGAAGGGCTGTCATGGAATCATGTTGGACCACAATTTGCAGGAACAAAAAGAAACGTTTTCTACTTTTATGTAATGTGAAACAGCATTTATATATTTATATAAGTGGTGCAGTATTTTAATGACATATCTGTGTTTTTTTTTTTGTTTTTTTTTCATTTCCAGGACTTCAAAGAACAATTACTAAAACTGAAAACTGCTCTTCCCAACTTTGGCCATGTTTACACCCAATTCATTGCGGTCGTTTAAGTCCCTGGCTGATGGGATAGTAAGTGTCCATTGTAGACTTCGGGATCTTGCCGGATGTACAGTGCCTTGCGAAAGTATTCATACCCCTTCATTTTTTTTCACGTTTTGTTATATTGCTGCCTTACGTTAAACTGCTTAAATGTACTTTTTTTCCACATCAATCTACACTCCATACACCATACTGACAAAGCAAAAACAGAATTGTCACAACTTCGTAAATTAATTAAAAATAAAAAAACTGAAATAAGTACATTGCATAAGTATAATGTAACTAAATATTTAGCTGAAGCACCTTTACAGGCCAGCTCTTGGAAGAATTCTAGTTGTTTCAAACATCTTCCATTATGGATAATGAAGGCTACATGGTCCTGTTAACCTTCAATGAAGCATAATTTTTTTTCTGAACTCTTCCCCAGATGTGTGGCTCGACGCAATCCTGTCTCTGAGCTCTACAGACAGTTCTTTTGACCTCAGTGCTTGGTTTTTGCTCTGATAAGCATTATCAGCTGTTAGACCTTTTATTAAGATGTGTGTGCCTTTCCAAATCATATCCATTCAATTGAATTTGCCACAGGTTAACTTCACTCTAAGTGTAATAACATCTACAAGCAATATGAATGCTCCTGAGCTCAATTTTAACTGTCTCAAATAAGGGTATGAATACTTACGCAATGGAATCATTTAAGTTTATTATTTTTAAAAAATTTGCGAAGATGTTAAAAACCTGTTTTTTGCTTTACCATTATGGTGTATGGAGTGTAGATTGTTGTGGGAAAAAAAGTAATTTAAAGCAGTTTAACATAAGGCAGCAACATAACAAAACGTGAAAACAAATGAAGGGGTATGAATACTTTCGCAAGGCACTGTAGGTCATCCGGGTGCTTTTCACCTATACTTCTATCTTTTTGTTTTTTTGTGTGAAAGTTGCTTTCATTCATGATTCATTTAGCTTTCTTGCATTACGTTTTGTGTGAAAGTGTTTTTATTGTGTGCTGATAAAGCACAAAAAAAGTGTAAAAATACAACCAAAATATTGATTTTTACAGTATTACGATATGGGACAGACTCAAAGATGACGACAGATGATGTGGAACAACACATTGTACGTTATATTGAAAGTAGCAGGAACCAGGGCTGGTTCTAGACATTTGAAGGCCCTACAGGCAAAATTCATGTTGGAGGCCCCCCACCCCCAATAAAAAGCACTTGCAACTAATATAATTCCTAACCTTTTTATTTATACAACATTTCATTTTAAATGTTGCATATTTTTACTTATACAGTACCATTTAAATGTTTGGACACATTACTATTTTTAATGTCTTTGAAAGAAGTCCCTTATGCTCATCAAGCCTGCATTTATTTGATCAAAAATACAGAGAAAATAACAGTAATATTGTGAAATATTATTAAAATTTAAAATTATGTTTTTTCTATTTTACTATTATACTTTAAAATATCTCTGAGAAATAATCTATTTCTGTGATGCAAAGCTGAATTTCCAGGATCATTGTCACATGATCCTTCAGAAATCATTCTGATATGCTGATTTGTTATTATTAATAGTTGTATAAAATAAAAATAGAAATCTTAGAAGTCTTAGAATGAAAATAGAAGTATGTTCTATCACTTTGTATCAATTTAACACATCCTTGCTGAATATAACTTTTTTTTATCAAATAAATGCAGGCTTGATGAGAATAAGATACTTTTTTCAAAAACATTAAAAATAGTAATATGTAAAAAATTTTGACCTGTACTGTATGTACATATTAATCAAACTTTATCTAAGGTAATCTCTGTTTTTGTTGGTTGAGGATGTTGTTATTATTATTATTATTATTATTATTATTATTATTTTGCAGTATTTTTTTTCAGTAATTTATTCACAGTTCCTGAATACCACTTCAGTAAATGAACATCAGTGCTGTTATCATTTTTCCTAGCTTGAAGATTTTTCGACTTGAAGATGATTCACAAGTTCGCCTGCGCATCTAGTCCTGATGGTTAATGGTAGACAAACATGGCTTTTTTTAGGATAGAGGAGGAGATGGGGAGGTGGAGGGATGCCAGAAGAATTGTCACTGGGACAGCGCGGTGACTGCTTCTTATATACTGAACACTCGTAATGACGATTGACAGGACTGAATTATTAGGCTCCTCCCAAAACTACATTTGGAACTTCATCTTAGGAGACTTGGAGATGAATGTAATGACCAGACAAGTACTAAGAAGACTCAGAGATGACTTTGGATCAACTTGGAAATGACTTTGGAGACTTGGAGATGACGTTGTTTACCGGACAATGACTGTGATGACTCAGAACTGACTTTGGATTGACTGGAGATGACTTGAGAGACTTGGAGATGACTTAGAAGACTTGGAGATGACATTGATGACAATGACTATGAAAACTCAGAAATGACTTTGGATCGACTTGGAGATGATTTTAGTGACTTAAAGATTATTTTGATGACCAGAAAATGACTATGAAGACCTAGAGATGATTTTGGATCAACTTAGAGATTACTTTGGAGACTTAAAGATGACTTTGATGATCGGACGATGACTATGAAAACTCAGAGATGACTTTGGATTGACTTGGAGTAAGGATAAGTGGTGAGGATAATGCCAGAAGCTTATGGTAAGTTGCCCAGGGTAAGTTTCCAGGCAAGAGATTCAATGTTCTCTAGACGAGGTCAGACAACTTGTAATGGTATGTGTGTGTGTGTGTGTGTGTGTGTGTGTCTGTGTGTGTCTGTGTGTGTATGCACGTTATAGTGCTGGTGATGATTGTTCTTATTCTGGTGACTGTGATGGTTGGGGGGAGCGAGGGAAAGCCTGGCGATACCTTGATTTACAGTAAATCAGACATCATTGGGTTTGCTTAGTTATATATTTTGGAACTATTTACATATGCCCAGTTAAAAATACAACTCAAAAGATAAAATATTGATGCTAGATTGTATTTACATAATTATCTTAACGTGTGTACATTTTGTTTAAATCTGTCTTACACAGTATTTGAGTATTGAGTATTCACTTTTTTTGGGCACTGTACTGTAAGATTTTACAGCAGAAGGCACCATTATTGCAGACAAATATGCATAATCGATCGATCAAGACAACTTTGTACCCAGAAGTGAGCTAAATCTAACAAAATCTCCCAAAACCTCCCTTGTCATCTTTTGTATATATATATATAATTTATAACTATTTATAACTAGCTGTGTATAAAAGCAGTAGAAGTCAGTATGTGTGTGTATGTGTGTGTGTACTGGTTTATATATCCTGGTGGGGACTTAAACCTATGGTGGTAAGTGTTTTCATTCTACGGAAGTATGCTTGTTTGGATAGCATAAGAACATTTACAGGCTTGTTTATGGTTTACTGGTTGAGTGTTCTGTGCACTGTTAATCAAAGACAGAGAAAGGTAGAGAATAGGTCGGGACAAAGGGCAAATACATGACAGAATCATCTAAATATCCAAATATTGACATACAGTACAGTAATTAAATAATACTAATAGGTAGGCCTTATATATATATATATATATATATACACACATACATACATACATACATACACACACACACACGGAGATAGAGATGGACTGAGCAAGTGTGATTACCTGCATCTGATTCTGAATTAATTCTTCAGCTCAATCTCATTATCACAATTAAACATTAGTTTGAATGTTTGTATCTTTGCCTATTATCTATTACTATCCTTTCATCTGTTAAGGGTGATTCCTGATGACAGCGCTGCTCACTGCATTTGTTGGCTGTGTCTTACAAGGTTTTGTTGGAAGTAAAAATAACTTCCTTGTTTACAACCCTGTTTCAGTCTCCTTCAATATATAAGTATTTGGGTAGCAATACTAGTTTCTA
>NW_015642816.1:346291-352529 GCF_001515625.1 Sinocyclocheilus rhinocerous
ACAACCCTGTTTCAGTCTCTTTCAATATAAAAGTATTTACTGCTGACTCATTCATAAAATAGTCGCCATCTAATGGCGGAACAATGTTACTAAAATTACCATCACAAACACACACACAGTTTCTCAGTACTAAATATATAATTAAATATTAAACTGTCATTTATATAAACTATTATTTATTGAATAATCACATGTAATAATTCAGTCAAATGTACAAAGGCAGCGCTCTGATATACAGCATTAAAGTTACATAAAATATTATGAGTTATGAGACGTTGGCAGAGGTGAGGCTGATGCGTCGGAGCTCACATCTCCGAAAACGTCTAAGCAAATTTTTAAATAGACTTTATGTTTATTAACAAATCACATATTTGAAGTCTAAACAACAACATTCTCACCTAAAAAAAAAAAAAAACTCTTAAAACTACATTCCGTGACTCAAAAACATGCAGAAAAATACACCTAAAAAAATAGGATTTTATACAGGACTGGTGATCCTGGTCTCTCTTAAACACACCAGCAAAAATCCTTCAGTACATTATTGCTAATCAGATTAACTAACTTTTTTTTCTATCATTTCGAGTTCCTCATAAGTCCTCAGATGTCCTCGACTCCGGACGAAGGCAGCAACCGACTGCAAACACTTAGTGTAATGAAGCATCAATTCCCCTGAACAGCATGAGCAGCCAAAACATAAACCATACAACACAAAATTGTAGTAATTTATAAAATTATAGTGTATTTGATGCCAGTCAAGACTAACCGATTCATGATTTATTACAGGTTTGTTATCGAATGGCAAAAATACAGATTAAAACTAAAGTAACAAGCCTGGTTTGAAAATGTAAGAAGTAGAGAGTACAGGTATTTGTGTAAAAATGTAAGGAGTGAAAGTAAAAAGTTGTCAGAAAAATAAATAGTAAAGTACTGATACCAGAAAAAAAAAAATCTACTTAAGTACAGTAACGAAGTATTTGTGCTTCGGTACTTCCCATCTCTGAAAGTAAGGTAGTTCACTGGCTGTTTATAAACTTTACTGAGTGAGCTGACAATGTATTTTGAAAGACACGCACGCCACACCAGCGCGCCTACAGTACATTGAGTGTTTGCATTTGCGTGTCTGCTGTGTGCGTGCGTGCGTGCGTGTGTGTGTGTGACCTCACTCACACATCTCTCTCTCTCTCTCTCTCTCTCTCTCTCTCTCTCTCTCTCTCTCTCTGTGTGTGTGAGAGTGTTGGCGCTACCTCTCAGTGCAGCAGTTGTTCTCTGAGTAACGGGACAGAGGTGAATTATTCCAGCTCACATGCGCGCAACTGCGAGGGAATAAAATGAATATTCCAAACAGCCGTGGACTAAACAGCGCTAAACAACAGTCGAGCCATCTCTCTTAACCAGACGCGCCTGGGAGCTTTTTGTACTTTTTGAGGAGTTACGAGTGAGTTTTGGAATAACTTTGTTGGATTTCACTGTCTCTGCTCCAAGTAAGTAGCCTATCAAATGCCAAGGTTTAATATCTGAAAATAGTAAATGAGAAATTATATCTCTTTTTTTCTCTCTCGCTCTCCGAATAGCCTAGTTAAATGTATAATGTGAGGTAGATAAACATGTAAGCTCAGCAGATCATGCACATTTCTGATCTCAGAGACAGTAACGCGTGGCAGTGTCCGACAGAAGAGTCTGAGGAACTGAATGGGGGAAAAAAAAGTAATGATAATAACATCTTTATTCATTTTTAGCCTCTTAAGTCTTACTCGTATGAGTTTAGTGATGCATAAATTAGAAGATATAAATCAGACTCTTTCAAGGGTTTTCATTTTGGGTGTATGCATAGGTGCCAGCCCGTTCCCAAAAGGTGTCAAACTTCAGTGTTTGCCCCCAATTTACACTAACACCTCCCCCACTCTTCCACATAGACTAAACTCTCACTGTGATTATTTTTCATTTGTTTGTACTCTAGAGGTCACCTACTCATTTTTCATATAATTAATTTACATGAAATGTAATTTATATTATAATTTAAGTTTATATTAAATGTATAGAAAATTTATACAAAATGATGCCTATTATTATTATTTTTTTTTTTTAATTGTTGTTGTTTAAGTGTTTTTTTTTAAGTTGTTTGAATTTCTTTAGAGGTCAAAAGATTCAGCACACATTATACTCATTTTATATTATTTCTACATTCTACATTTTAAAATGACAGGAAAGTTATCAAATGGAAATATGAGGATGATGTACTGACCAAAATAAAGCAAAACCTTATATTCCAGCTTCCTGTGATGCAATCAATAGCATTTTAAACTTTTGACTGATATCATTTGTTTACCGAAAACATTCAAGGTGGGCCTCGCTTAACCTTTACAGAGTACAATACATGCATCATGAAAGTAAAAAGACAGTGAACTTTTTTTTTAGCCTTCATTGTGCTTTTTTTTTAAAAAAGGTAGACTTAACAAATTTAGTGCCAAGGTTTTAATATATCCATTGGTTGGTCTGCTGCACTCGAGACAGAGACAGGAAAGCCTCTTCTTTACAGAAAACACCCATGGCTCCCCATCACCTCCCAGGTCAGGACTGGGTGCAGCTGTGCCGTGCAGCAGAGCTGGTTCCTGCCCTTCCTGCTGTGTGTCAGAGCTGCTGAAGGGAGATATCAAACTCCAAAATGTGTTCAGTGGCCTTCAATTTGCTGCAGTGGCGCTCTCTCAATAAATATGTGGAATGGGCATGGCTGGGAGGTCCTGTGATTCGATAGAGTGCATGGTTGTGCTCTATTGTGTGCTATTTTAATGGCCACCCAGTCAACAGTATAAATAAGACACACTATTTTGATATATGTGATCTTTTGAGGTGTGTGGTTTGTTGCTTTGAATGTGTGAGAAGATGCAGATGTCAGAACAGTTTAGTTCAGCTATGAGGTTTATTGATTTCTAAACTGTGTATTAACTTCGTAGGATAATGATTTGTTGTGGCGTTGGTGTCAAGCTGTTATCTTCAGATTGTTTTATGTCCTCACTGGAGTTTACGGCGCATAGTCTGGTTAGCTTCAAAGACAAAGTGTGGAAGTGTGCAGTGTGCATTGTGGTAGGCAGTCAGCACTTTGTGATAACTTGCTTGCTTGTAGTAGAGTGAAAATATTTCCAAATTATACTGACCAATGTAAACCAAAATGAAAAATTGAAAAAAAAAAAAGTTGTATATATTCAACTGTGATCACAACAGGCCGCATGGCTCAATCACCCTTTGGCTTCTTCCTGAAGTTTGCTTACATTGATGTCAGTGAATACTCTATTTAGTCATTTGCCATCATTTTAAAATAACGGTAACACTTTAGAATAGCGAACACGTATTCACTATTAACTAAGAGTTTTCCCAGAACAAACTCCAAAATTGATGCTTATTAATAGTTAGTAAGGTAGTTGTTAAGTTTAGGTATGGAGTAGGATTAAGGGATCTAAAATATGGTAATGAAGAATAAGGCATTTATATGTGCTTTTTAAGTACTAATAAACAGCCATAGTAATATGCATGCTAATAAACAATTAGTTAATAGCGAGAATTGGAACTTAAAATACAGTCTTACCAAAATAAGATATCAAGTTCTTCATAAGCGATCACATTCATTTTCATAGTGATGTATGCCCAGCATCTGATGCCTATTAATCTATTAGTTATTTGATTAATACTATTAAAGTGTCAATAGTCAAGCTTAATAACATCGCTTCCAGGTCTGAATTTGGGTGTTCGGTCGAACAGTGAATGACACAGGAGGTCTCTCATCTCATTCTGTTGTTTAGGGTGTAGGAAGTCCAGAGAGTTGTAGTTTTTAGTTATGTATAAGTTTTTCCCTACTTGTAATATCCTTAAGAATGAAAACTGAGTAAACAATTTTGAAATAATTGAAATATCCATCCCACTTTCATTTTGATTGTTAAGAGCAGTCTTGCCATTCCCATATATATATATTGTTCGAAGATAGAAAGTCATGTGGGCTTTGAATGTGGTTGGATATATGAAGATGGAACTTTCATTTCTGGATGAACTATTGCTTTAATAGAGATAGATGGATACTTTACAGGATTGCTTCCGAATACCGCAAAGGTATAACATCAAAACTGAACCCCTGTGAGCCACTCTGAGTAAAAACTGAGCAAATTTATGTCAGGGGACTGCCATTCGGAAACCACTTGCATCTGAAAACCATGTACAATGAAGGATAATCTGGAGAAATGAGTAGGAAATCTAGATCCCTGAGTAATGGGGGGGAAAAAAACCTGTTAAATCATCTTTTATCCTGTTTGCTTCGTCCAGTTGAGTTTGCCAGCTGTTCAACACTGAGTTTCATTATGATTTGAGCAGTCATCTTGTGGAAATCATTAGATCTGATTATTGTTTTGCAAGACTGAAATAACGTCAAAGGAATGTGAGACCACCAGGTGCAAATACTGTTCTGCCATGACATTCCCATAGTTCAGAAAGATAGTGCCACCATGCACTGTTGAACATATTCACCAGAATGGTGTAAAACAATTTCCATGTCCATATCTTAAAATGATTGAACCATGACGAGCCAAATGTAAATTTCATCTTCTTGACTTTCTTGAGAACTGCGGGATTGTATGCTTGAATTGTGTGGTATCTCACTACACACAGTTCAATGCTTGCCAAAGACATGTCCACAGAAATGTGATCATTAAGTCAGTGTAGGTCAATGCATGATGAGTTTTTTTTTTGTTTGTTTTTTCCCAAAACGAGTTGATTGTGTTTTCATATATACTGTAGTTACATAACAGACGTGTCTGTTTTTTTTAGCTGAATGTATTCCAATCACCATGTTACCACATCTGATCAATCTGGTTTTAGAAGTAAGACCAGAAATGGAATTAGAGGCAGACAGTGTAGTACTGAGAACTCTTTCCTTTCACCATGAAAATGGTGGCTCCCCATTAGTTTTCTGATGGTGCCAGACTTGCCAGTATGATGAGTATCCACAAAAGGATGTGAAAAGCAATCGAGGATGAACAATGAAGAGTTAAGAAGAAACAGTTGTGTCGGACGTCCAGAGCTCTTCCTTGCCAATGTGGAACTGGCTCTACAGACCCAGAGAATACAGTTTTTGGCGTATCAACCACAATCTATTGATGTGGAGCAGCTGTCTTCTTTGGATTGCAGGCTTCCTGGGTTTCGTCTTTGTGGCGCAGTGTGCCACCAGACTAACCAACTCCATGCCCTCAATTCTGTAGTGGAGTGTTGCCACCAAGAGCTGGCAAGATACTTTTACTTTTGGCATTGCTGTAGACCAGGGGTGTCCTGTCCTGCTCCTGGAGGGCCACCTTCATGCAGAGTTTAGCCCCATCCAACACATTTTCCTGGGAGTTTCTAGTGAGCCTGAAAACCTTGATTAGCTGGTTCAGATTTAGTTAAGGTTGAAGCTAAATTCTTCAGGTCTGTGGTTATCCAGGAGCAGAACTGGACACCCCTGGTTGGCACATGGGAGATACTTCAAGAGAAAGAAGTTGCACGGCTTTAAGACACCGATCTACTGACAGAAACATTCAAGTTCAAGACATGCAACAGTAAACTGTTAGCGAACATCCCAATGTCATACATGCTGCTGAGAGCGGCATTTAGATAAATATGTAAATATGTGCTGCACAATTTCCTCTCAATAATTACATCTCTGCTTTATACCATAAAGAAGCTCTCCTTTTTGACCTTAACAGACTGAACAGAAGAAATTAACCAGAGAAGATTTCCACGTCAAAGAAGGAGGAGCTCCGGAGCCACACCTACCTATTACATAATCGCCAGAAACCACTGGTAGTCTGAAGGTGTTTACCAGCCAGAGTGAACTTTTCAGGAAACTTTCGAACTCCATGAACTTTGTTTTGGCCTGATTTGAAATTCTTCGCAGTCCATTGACACATTTGTGGTGCCTTTTGTGGTTTAAAGACTCCAACCTCTTACTTTAGTTGAGTTTTTTTTGTGGGATCTGCGGTTTAACTGTAGCCACCTTGTGTTTCGGGACTGAGGATGCTTCCAAAGAAACAAAGCTGGTGGTGGGTGATGGTGATAGATCAGTGAACACATTCTTGTTAAGCAATAACAAAGCAAGTTCATACTGCTTTGGTGTCATTTATGCAGTCCATCTATAATTTTGTAGTCACTTCCTGAGGCAGTGTGTAATAATTTTGATACTTAAGTATATTTTAAATCAATTATTTTAACTTTTATTATTTAT
>NW_015642816.1:355339-363147 GCF_001515625.1 Sinocyclocheilus rhinocerous
ATATATATATATATATATATAATTTTTTTTGTGTGTGTGTGTTTTCATTGTCTAAGGCTGTCAGAGAAAGCCCTTTAAGTGCACTCTGACAGAGTAGGTAAAAGATACAATTAGCACATCTGCAACCAGTTCCAAGTTGAACCTGAGGTCCAAGTCCATGGCAGAACGACATGCTAAAACAGGCTCTATAACACTTGTTGTCGAGAGCAGGGTTTTGCCCCAGGGACCAAGTGAGGCTGTAATTTTCAGACTGAAATAAACAACTTCCTCTAGAAACTTAGAAGTGTCTTGCAGGGTAATATTGTGATTTTACATTGTGAATGTAGAATTGTGGATTCTAACAAATGTATAATGACAAAATGCATACAATTCGATGTGAATTTTCAATCAATAGTTTTGTTTGTAGTCTACATGATACATTGTTTTTGTAATATATCTTTAATGCAGAATAACCCTTCAAAAGTTTGTGAACATGAAAACTCAAAATGAGTTAAATCCGCCACTACGTTACCTGTGGTCTTCATTCTTCCTGGATTGTTAACAGCTTGCAACAATTTATTCTTTGTAACAATCCAGTTTCATTGCTTTTTTGACAGGATGGGTGCAGGACAATGCCTGCATTGTATTCTCAGACAGGCAGGGGACCAATACTGAAATGGATCGAGGCTGGTGCTGGTGCTCGTTCCTTAATCTCATTCTCAGAAAGTTTGCCTGCACAGTATTTATATTGCATAGTAATGTTTGCTTTTGATGCTATTTTATATTGATGATTATGATCTGGGTCTGGTTGATTTTCTGGAAAGGTGTTCGCATGAACACTCTCTTGTTTAAACTCTTTTATTAAGTAGATATTCTTCCAAGATTGTCATTAATAAATCACTAAATAAACAGGATCATACATGTCATTTAGTGATGGATGTATTGAAACCAAAAAGTATTTGAACATAAATATATATATATATATATATATATGGACAAAATAATAGCAAAAATGGCATTATTGCACAAAGTGAAATATTTTTGAGAAATATTTGGAAGAATCAATTGGCAAATGAAAATGAATTTATTTATTTATTTATATGATGCATACCTCCTAAGCAAAACTGTTTAAAATAAATATTTACTATCACAAAGCGTTTCCTTGAGTAACGGTCTTGCACTGTGGTTTTAGCAGGAGACGCTTGTGAAGACAATGTTATCAAATACACTCAGCAAAGGCCTTTCTGGAATTTCCTTTCCACTGTCTTTATCCATTGAGGATGGGTGCTACAATAATGATGAAACTGTGGCTTTAAGCATTGGGTTCAAATGAGAAAGGAAGTTCATAGACATTTCTGCACCGACCACTCTTGTTCATTGCCTTTAGAGATCAGGGGCCTGAAGCAATGTGATAAAACACATTGACACACAATGACAGGACCCATCTGTCTGTATCCCAGCACTATGGACCAAGGTGTGGTGATGATAGGTTTAGAAGTACACAATGACTGTGGAAAGGTCATCCACTCTCGCTTGGCATTTGAATTCTAAACAACTGATAGCATGCTGAGCCTGAGATAGCTGAATGTGAGCAGAAAAAGAAAGTGTGTTTTGAAGTTTTAGTAATGGCTAAAAGAAACTGTTGTATTGTAAAGGGTTCAACATTTATTTGTTTATATATATATATATTGTATGATATTCAGTGTAGACAGGTTTTCAAACTAAATGTATTGTTGTGTCACTTTATTCATACTTGAATGGTGCTTTTGCATGATTTTTAAACATTGAAAAATATAGTCCTAATTCATTTCAATTGCTGGGAAGAGAGCGACCACTAGATTACTCAAAATTTCTGCTTTGGTAAATGATGACAACATTTATAAAAGTAAAGTATTAATAGTAAATAAAGTAAATAATATTAATGATTCTTAAGAAAATATATATATTTGAAAAACAATGAAACTCTGCTGAACTATAGTGATTACTTTCATAAATATGCCTTTCCTGGTCAACATTATGAGGTAACATGCTAATAAAACAGAACCAGATGGAAATTGCATGCTTTAAAGTCAATATGTTATGCCTGTGAAACAGCTCACTGGGTTCTGGACATAGTTTTGAGTTAAACGATAATCCTACTTGTTGTTCACAATACAGATATTGTGCTTGTACTTTATTTTACAGTATGTGCACTTAACTGTACTCACAGTGTACTTACCTAAGAAAGTACAGGATAATATACGGTAACTACATGGGTTAGGATTAGGTTTAGGGGGTATATTCACGATTATTACCTAGTTATTACCCAGTTGGTATATTTACTATAACAAGTACATAGTATGAACATGCAGAACAGGACTGTATAATAAAGTGCTAGCCACATTGTTGAGGGCTTATTACAAGTTAATTTCTGTGGATGTACCATGCATTTTAAATACTCTTGTGCATGATCACAGAACAGACGGCTCTAAATCATCGGCCTCAATGTGTGTGGGTGACATGTCTAACATCAATGTGAAATTACAAGCCATAAATTATGCAAAACTTTAAGCCATGTGTGACTTTCATTAGACTTCATGTGATATTGAATCTCTGACACGTTTTTTGATCTTTTTCAGAAGCATAACCTTTCAGGATGGATGACGGACAATGCTACTACAATGAAACCATAGCCTTTTTTTACAATCGTAGTCAGAAGTATCTGGCCACAGAATGGAACGCCGTAAGCAAGCTAGTGATGGGACTTGGGATTACAGTATGTATTTTTATTATGCTAGCTAACTTGCTTGTGATGGTGGCCATCTACATCAACCGCCGATTTCACTTTCCAATCTACTATCTCATGGCTAACCTAGCAGCCGCGGACTTCTTTGCGGGACTTGCCTATTTCTACTTGATGTTCAACACGGGACCCAATACGAGAAGGCTAACAGTCAGCACGTGGTTGCTTCGCCAAGGCCTCATCGATACGAGCCTAACAGCCTCAGTTGCCAACTTGCTAGCTATAGCCATTGAGCGCCACATAACTGTGTTCCGCATGCAGCTCCATACCCGAATGAGCAATCGACGAGTAGTTGTAGTTATCGTCATCATCTGGACCATGTCTATCATCATGGGCGCCATTCCTAGCGTGGGCTGGAACTGCATCTGTGCCATAGATACTTGTTCCAACATGGCTCCCCTCTACAGCAACTCCTACTTGGGCTTCTGGGCAATCTTCAATCTGGTGACCTTCGTGGTGATGGTCGTTCTATATGCCCACATATTTATGTACGTACGTCAGCGAACCATGAGGATGTCCCGGCACAGCTCGGGTCAACGGCGGAACAGGGACACTATGATGAGCTTGCTGAAAACGGTCGTGATTGTATTGGGTAAGTTCTGCTTTCATTCAATTATTCATCAGTAAAGTCTCCCAGGCTCGGAGGTTCAAACATCTTGCAGAGTTTAGCTCCAACTTGCACACTTGCCTGGAAGTTTATGATAAAGGCTTTGATTAGCTGGCTCAGGTGTGTTTAATTAAGATTTGAGATCAACTCTGTAGGATAGTGAGGCTCCAGGAGCAGGATTGAACACCCCAACTCTAGCACAGTGGTTTCCATACACATTCCTGGAGCCCCTCAACACTGCACATTTTGCATGTTTTCTCAATCAAACACACCTGATTCAGGTCATCAGCTCATTAGTAGAGACTCCAAGATCTGAAATGGGTGTGACAGACAGTGGCTGCGTTTACACTTGGCATTAACATGCGATCACCGTGATCTGATCAAGCTGGGGTGCGTTTCCCAAAAACATTGTTAGCCAACTATGGTCGCAAGTTCCGTCCTTACCAACATAGTTCAAGGGAACCCCGGAGTATGATGTAAGAGGAAACCCGCGATGAATCAAACATCAAATAAAGCAAAATGACAAGGAACAAAACATGGTAAATAAGTCATCAGGTGCCATGTTCAATACAGCAGCATCTCAGAGATCTCGAATCAATTATTTAGCAGAAGTTATTACTCCACCACATGCGTGTGACATCATTAACAACAGCCCTAAATTGTTGAACTAATGTGGTTCAAATGAGGGAGATGCGACCGTGTTCGGGAAACAGTCGTGACCGGCTAGTTAGTTTCCACAACAATGCATCGTACTATGGTGGTTAATCAGAGAGATTCGTCATTGTACAGGAAACGCACCCCAGATCGGATCATCAGTCAATCAGTACATGGCACGTTTACACTTGGCAACATCAAGTGACTTCTCTATCTGGATAACCGATCGGATCTCTTTTTCCCACGCAATATTTAAGTCTTATACAGTGTCTACCGGTGCAATGCGACAAAATAATATAGAACACATTATAATCAGTGATGCTGTCCACACTGGATGTGCGGCGCGCCGCGGCGCGACTAAGCCCTGACGGTAAACTGTTGCCTCGTTCTGTTTATGATGTACTGACACAAAGTTCAAATGATTTGCAACGGTCACTTTGTCGCATCCAGTGTAGAGAGCCTCAAGGTGTTGTGGCGCGATAACTGCATGTGCGTGATCATTCAGATAGGTGTGAATTCAGGTTCTGTTGTTGCTCTGTTGTTCTGTATCCTTCTGACAGTTCGGGAGAGAAGGGGTGGGGTTTTGCGTGACGTCGACATGCGAATGCAGACACGATGGCTGGATTGCGTTTACATTACACTGAGATCCGATAACAATACATCCTCAACTACCTATGGACCAGGACATGCTGATCGGATAACATTCCGATCAGAAGTGCGTTTACACTTGTCTTTTCAAAGTGTATGAGGACAACATCCGGATATAGGTCGTATGCAAATGCCAAGTGTAAACGCAGCCAAAGAGACATGCTAAATGTGCAGTGTTGGGGCGGCTTCAGGAACAAATTTAAGAACCACTGCTCTAGCTATAGATCTGGGTTAGCCAACCCTGCTCCTGGAGGGCCACTATCCTGCATATTTCAGTTTCAACCCTGCTCCAAAAACACTGTTGCTTTCAAGTAATCCTGAACACCTTGGTTAGCTGATTCAGTGTTTGATTTGGGTTGGAGCTAAACTCCGCAGGATAGTACCCCTCCAGGAGCAGGGTTGTACACCCATGATATAAATGACCTCAAAGCTAACAGACAAAAAACTAAAAGTCACAAAATAGCAATTCTGATTTTGTTGGGTATACATAGAAGACACCTTTCCATTATTTTGGGGCTATAATCTGAGTCATTTGTTTCTTGTGTTACATACTGTCTGAGTAGGTACTACATCTGTTGCGGAATGAACTTTGTGATTATTAAAAAGTTGATTCTATAGACTATAGTATGGATGTGTAGTATGAATGTAATCCAGGCATAATGCATCTGTCATGTTGGCTTTGTCATGTGACCTGCGGCATCAGTTGTGTCACTCAATGACATTCACAAATCCTCTTCCTTGGCCTGATGGGACAGTAAAGTGTCCATCAGATGCGCACCCCAGCATTTTGACAGATGCAGTAGGTCATTCAGGCACTTTTCACCTTCTGTTTTATGAATACTACAAATTCAGACATACTACTTATTTCACATACTGTTTTTTGCCTACTGTATGGTAGGGAAGTAAGCATATTTGGACGCATGGACAATATGTGACATGTCCAGTTTGGGTCAATGCTCACACTATTCCACTTGCAGATAGATTATGACTACATAAAAATAGCAATCATATCATTTATTACAATGGTGCAATCATAAACAGATGGTTTTAAACCGCAATGACTTGTTCAACAAAACAAACTGTCCTCACTCATGTTTAATATTATTTGAAAATGGTGGGAAACCTCATGAAGGTCAATTCTCTTGACTATCAAATCTTTGCAAAAAAAAAACATGATACAATCATGAATCCTTTTTTGGTCTACCGCAAGTATCTACATTGTGGATATGAGCATCATGGAGCCAAATTGCACATGTTCTCTGAGAATCTGTCCTTTAATGATGTCAGTATGACATAGAAAATTCGCTCTGGGGATCAATTTGTTCTCTCCAATTCACTCACTGACGTTTTGGCGAGATTTCATGTGTCCTTCAACGTTAATACAAATTATGCACCAGGCTCCAAGCTGTGCTTCAAAACCACTAAAAGTTCATACATATATAAGCAGCTTTACCTAAATGCTACATAATATGTTACCCTTCGCTCTATTGTGCCAATTTCAAGTCGACGAACAATGTAGCCCTTCAGTAGTCTACAGCTGAGGGCCCGTCATAGTGGTCTTGCAGCCAGTTCCACTGTTTGCCTTGCACTGCTTGCACTGCATCAGTGTCATGCCTCACCGGCTCCTCCAGTGAAGCCTGGCCTGGAAAAATAGAAACCCAGTCATGGTGCAGCATCCCGCTGCACAAGCACTGAGCAGGAAACAGTACTGTTCTTGTTTGGACTGGTCAGAGCTTGTCTTGAACCTCTGGAGAGAATGGAGAGCAAGGGGTCTGGATGAAAGCAGGGTTTGTAGACTCTTATCTCGCCCTGAAGATAAAAAAAGATGTATATAACTATTATTAACGTAGTAATTACTGTGTGTAATTAATGTTTAAATAATATAATCCTTTAAAATATATTACAGTTAAAAAAAAAATATTCTGACTTATTACTTGACTTATTCTGATCACAACATTTCACAACTTCCAGCTAAAATATATAAAGAAGTAAACTTATGCAGCAGGAAGTGGTTACTAAAAAACATAAAGGTGTGGTCAAAAGAACATGTGCTAAAAGACTGCTAAAAAGCACTAAAAGACTGATGTCTCCAGCTACAAGATGTTTTAACAAGGTTATTTCAGTATTTGTTGACATCAGCACATTTAATTCCCCGCTCTATCTGCATGAGAGTTCGTTGCATTTCCAAAAGTATCTTTAGTGCACTGCTTGTCTGATTATAAACGACTTTAACTTTTGTCACACAAGTTTGCCTGTTTTTCTAGTGAGATGGTTTTTCAGGTTTCCATGTACTATCCACCAAAAAGAACTTTCGAGGAAACAATGAGATGCTGTATCTCCTTACTGTTACAAATAACATCCACAACCTAAAATGAAATCAGTTTTGTGACTTCTCAAAGGCATGACTCATCCCTTGTTGAGAGTTACTCAAGGGCGTATGAAGTATACTAGAATAACATAGTTACAGTGATGATGAAATCATTGGAACAGTTTCCGCTCCTCAAGAAAACGAGACATCAGGACTCATGTGGTGTAAAGCAGCATGGTGTTTCATTCGGAATACATTTTGCCAGTGTTGGCTTTTTATGTCTCTGGTTTCTTGCCTTATCAGCATAAATGGGTCACATGACAAATTCAGATATGCTTACAAGGCATACAGGTCATTTTTGAATTTGCAAGTCAATGTTTCTGTTTTTCTCTCATGATAGTTTCATGAAGGCTGTGACCATCTTTAAAAACAAAAACAGATTATAATAAGCTGTCCATTGAATTTCCAAACTGTGTGCATCTATTGCATTAAAATATTTTGTTGGATTGCCTCTCTTGAATCTCAGAAACTGCCATAATCATAGTTCATGAGAATATAAACATCACACCCAAGAAGCAGCACTGATTTGAAGGTTATGGAAGTATATCAGCATATCTTTTCATCAACCATTCATTAAAATGGCGCTAAATCAGATTTCATCAGCTCTGTCAGATATAAAGACAAACAATTAACTTCGTTTGCAGGTGATGGCTTGAACATCAGCTTTACATTCACTACACTAATTCAATCATGAAATCAATATATATATATATATATATATATACACTACCGCTCAAAAGTTTGGGATCAGTAAGACTTGTAATGTTTTT
>NW_015642816.1:363696-364497 GCF_001515625.1 Sinocyclocheilus rhinocerous
TGATTCTCAACTATGTTATGAAAGATATAACAGAATAATTTGATATACCATTTTGCTTTATGCAGTATTTGTGTAAAATGGCCATAAGAGGGTTTTTCCATTGTGTACAATGTATCTATACACTGTATCTAATTTGCATATTAATGTGTTCTTGGGGCAACATGAAAAAAGTTTAATAATGGGAGTAATAATTGGCAAGATTTTCATAATAATATCTAATATTTCACTGGAATATTGAAATATAATTTATTTTTCTTTTCATTTGTTGTGTCTTCTAAAATGTGTAATAAACATGCTTTTAGTCCTGGTGTCCTCTACAGTGGACATTAGGGGTGGAACGGTTCAACTTACTCACGGTTCGGTTTGTATCACGGTTTTAGATTCATGGTTTCGGTACGGTTCGGTATGTGCTATGTTTCGGCAAAAACTATACTGTCAAATAAAAATAAAGAAAATAAGAATAATCTATCTAACTACAAGCAACAGCACAAATAAATACAATAGAGTAAAGATACATATAAAATAAACAGTGATTTTCAGGTTTTTTTAGGTAGGTCTAACAGTTTTCAGGTACAGAAATTGAATAAAGTAATGAAATGTAACACAGCATTGCATATTTGACTGTATAAATTAAAGATGAATCTTAATTAACGTTACAAAAGCTATTCAATCAAGAGCAGTGAGTGATTTCTTTGTTGTTGCTGTTTGATTAATATCAAGAAAGTGCTGTCACTTTAAGAGAATGCACTGATACAGTACGTTCAGCCGGCTATGTCTGCTATAGGATACTTACCAAGACGG
>NW_015642816.1:365230-367117 GCF_001515625.1 Sinocyclocheilus rhinocerous
TTGGTAACACTTAATAATAACTTTCATTAATAAATAATTAACAAGCATTATATAATGCTTAAATGCTCATTAGTTAATATATATTCAAAGAGTTAGAAACGTGAGGTAATGTGCTTGTTAATGTTTGCTAATAAACTTATTAAACATTAGATCATGTTCAAACAAATCATTGTTTCATGTAAGTTAACATTTTTACAAATGTCATTAAACTTCCCTATGATCAAGCACTTATTGTAAATCTACAAATGATTTTAACAGATGATTAAAATTATTAAAAGCTTGTGTTAATGCACAACACTTTTGTTGCTATTGAGGTGTGATACGGGTCAGGTTAGGGACAGGTTTGATGGTATGGGTAGGTTAAAGGGTCAACAGTGTACAGGGGTCTATTTTATTTTTATAAGGGAACACGGTTCAATCTGTTTATATTATATTGTTTTGATAAATGAACAAGTATTTTCTTTAAAAAAATGATTTGTTTCCCCTCTGTTTATTTATGATCCAAGGAATATCCTGTTTAATGATATACTGAAGAGTAGTATACTAATGTGAGTGTTGAGGCAATAAAAACATTTTTTTGCACCAAAATTACAATCTGTTATGTCTTTATCAAGCATTTAGCTAAACTCAACCAGCCACCCTTTACACAAACCTTGTTACACATTGTTGTGTCCAATGCCCATAAACATACTAAATGATTAGTAATCATTTATAAACATTTACAAATGATGAATAGTTTCAACTTTAGATTGGCTACTGCAAAAAACATGAACAAATGATTAATAAATGATTAGTAAAGATGTGTGAATAGGGTAAATGCAGGTCTTTCGGGACACTTTTTGCCATCAAGATGACTGCTCATAAAGGTATTAATGATTAGTAAACATTTATAAACATTTGCAAATGATGAATAGTTTCCACTTTAGATTGGGTACTGCAAAAACATGAACATGTTAAGATGTGTAAATAGAGGTCTACACAACGAACAAAGACCAACAAATGAAGATCATATGAACTGAAAGTTTACTGACATTTGTAAGCATGTCAATTTACATTAAATAATCAAATGTTAATCATTAGGTAATGTTTAGTAAGTTCATTAGTAAACATTAACAAGAACATTATCTCATATTTCTAGCTATGTGAATATATATTAACCAATGATCTGTTAAGCATTATATAATGTCTGTTAATGATTTATAAATGAAAGTTATTATAAAGTGTTACCAAAAAAGGAAAAAATAATAGCACTTGTTTTGCAGAGATAACTTTTACTGGTGGGTGGTTCATGTTGACAGACACTGATTGATTCTGCATTCTAAATGTTTCTAAACATTCTAAATTCTAAACTTATCTCATATGAGTCAAGGTGTGTCATGTGACAGTAAATACACAGTGTTGTTGTAAGCAGCTGTAAATTCTGTTTGAATTTTCACAAACCGTGGAAGTTCAAAGTTAGCATCACTTGTGGTTTAGACAGAGAATCAGATGTTATTTTAGTAAGTCTTCAGTGGTGCGTTTCCCGTACAAATCGATGCCGAACCGTAGTAACTTAGCTGCACATCCGTCACTCAGACCACATTGATTTAACAATAGAACTGTTGTTAATGACATTGTCACGCAGGTGAAATAATAACTTCTGCTAATTAACCATTGTAAATAACAAACATGGCGTCTGGGGACTACTTCACTTTTTTGGTTCTGTCCGTTGTTTTGCTCCACTTCATGTTTGATTCAATCGTGACTTTCCTCTTACATCATACTCCAAAGTAATAGAGCATATTCAAATATGCACATGCTTCAAAAACACAGCCTTCATTCTCCTGACAAACTAAAAGATGTATAATGAAATGTGTGTATATATATATATATATATATATATATATA
>NW_015642816.1:367127-369482 GCF_001515625.1 Sinocyclocheilus rhinocerous
ATAATATTTTGTTATTTTAAACATAAAACATTGAATACTGATGTTTAAAATTATTTAAAAAACGAAAAGATACTTTAAATGTGAAATTAAAACCGCCAGCAGGTGGCAGCAAGTCACTGTTAAGAAGTGAGTCATTGCGATTGAACTGAATCATTTAAACGGTTGATTCATTCAGGAACGAAACGCCGTCATGTTGCACAGAGACCCAAAACAGCGCTGTGGCTGTGTTTGGAAATTTTTGTTGGCAAAATAAAGCAAAAACAGGCAATATAGTGTCTAAAACGTAAGTCTAATAATATTACCTTCTTGTTTATTGAACTGTTGAATAAAATCACATTTGTAATCATGCTGATTTTAGAGGTGAAAACTGCCACTCTTCGTGTGATATTGACTAACTTTCTTTTTTGTGGTATTTTTATGCACAATGGCGTTTAGTCTTTCACAAAACATAGCTAACGTAGGACATAACTAGCCACCATATTGATTTACGGTCTTACATATGTCCAGCGCTTTTTTTTTTAAGTCTGGTCCCTGTTTTTATACAGTCTATAGTCTGGTCCAGCGTTTATCGGGTTGTGCGTCAGTAATAATGGTCCGTGGGGAAACACGGTGTTCCGTAAATGGACTAAACGAAGCCTCAAGGCAAATAATTTGCCTCGATGATTTTTTTGTATTCAAGTTACTTCGAGGAATCGTTTCAGCTCTAATATATATATGTATATATATATATATATATATATATAAGAGCATGATCTATTTACATGCACATCACACAAGAAACTATTCCTCTAACTATAATGTCAGAACTTGCGACCACAATTCTTTTGGGAAAAAACACCCCTCAATTGACAGAGATTGATTTTAATGTGTTCATGAATTGGACTACACTGGTCTTGCTGAATGCTTGTTTTTGTGTGCAGCCAGTGAAAACAATACAATCTTTTTTTTTTTCTTCCTTGCTTTACTTTATGGTTCCTGGGCCTTTTAACTAATTACATACAATTCAGACTGCAACATACATGCAGTATAATTACTTTTTCTGTAACTATTATGATTTTATTCCACTTGCTACTTCATTTTGAATTTTTAGTTATTGAAATATTTTCATGTTACATGTTATGCATGTACATACCATAACTTTTCTCACATGTCCCAACAAACCCCTACAATGAGTCAGTGATAGTTTATATTTTTGCAGTCATAGGAGTCATTCACACAGAATGCATTTTTCTATTAAAAAAAAAACACCAATAAGTCTAGAACTTATTTTAACTTGAGCATTGCCTTCATAAAACATTGTGTCATGTGCTAGACGCCACAAAATATGTGAAATGCAAATCCAACACATCCATTAAGAGCATATTTACATAGAAAACCAATGGAAAAGCAGTAAAGTGGAATGAAAAACACTTTCTGTATGAATATCTCCTTACTCTAGACGTTTCCAGCACCAATCGAACACACTCAATAATAAATAGTACTCATTATCATGTTATTTATTTTAGGATATCTGCTCCAAAAAGTGTAAACATACTGAATAATTGGCAAAAACAATAAATCGCATGACTTCCACTTTCCAAAACAATCAAGGCATGCTTTCCTTTAGATATGGCCAATTCCTTGCTGGTGTCAAGGAAAGCCATAAAGTACTTCCTAGACAAATCCAACATTCACACGACTTGGCAAAGTTATTTTGCCTCTGGACCTGAATCTCTTGCAGTGTTTGTCTGAACACCCCAGTCATTGTGCCTGATGGTGTTAATAAACCTTTGCGGAAGTAATAAATTGAAATCCTGCTCTAAGACGAAGCAAAGCTTTGAGCAGCTGCCAATTTAACTGCTTATTCAGCTTGAAAGTGGAAGAAAGCTTTAATGAAGGGTGAGGGATGTCTTTACGGGCTTATTTGTACATAACCAATATCCTCATGTAGTTATGACATTCAGAATGAAGGGTGAAATATCAATGCATTGCTAAACAAACAATAAACCTTGGGTGCTTTGACTGATACTGCTGTTTAGAATCACGTAAAATTGTTCGGTTTTAGTAAAGGTACTGTAAAGTAGGGTTGTGACGGTGAGGAAATTTTCCCACCGGTTAATCGACGTGTGACAACACCGGTAATACCGGTATCACCGTGGGGGCGGGGGCGTTCCCTCTTTTCCTCGCTTTCCTTCGCTTTTAAATAGCTTGTAAAAGCTGCGTGCACATTTTACTTTCACTTTCAAATAGCGGCGATTCGGAGTAAAGCAATTGTTCGTTTTTAGTTAGTTTGAATTTCCCCTCTTTTCCTCGCTTTCCTTCGCTTTTAAATAGCTTAAAAGCGCAGTGCGCATTTTACTTTCACTTTTGAATTAG
>NW_015642816.1:369682-372932 GCF_001515625.1 Sinocyclocheilus rhinocerous
CTTGACTCACTCTCCTCACTGGAGAAATTCAATCTGATCTGTGTGATGCGACTGTCGTTCGGCACGCTGCATTGAGCAGCCACATTCAGTTTTTAATTGTAGTGTCTGTTCTTTTACTGAACTAAATGATTTTTATTACTATAAAAAATCAAAACGACGGTGGGGGTCGGTGACGCGGTGGGCAAGTGACATAACCGGTGTTGCGGCTTAACACCGGTATCACCGTCAGCACTGTCAATCGCAGCAAGCCTACTGTGAAGTATCAAATGATTCAGTTAATCCACACCCATGCAGTACAAGTAACGCAAGTGACGTAATCAGATTACTTTTTTAAAGTAACTAGTACAGTAACTCGTTACTTATAAATTTACAACAAAATATCTGAGTTACTTTTTCAAATAAGTTAATTCCCTGACGCCTCTCCTGCGAGTGACGTGCAGAGGCACTTTCTTCAGGCTTATTCATTTCACTTTTGATGTGAAAGGACCCTTAAAGTTGCAAAAATTAAATAACTTTTGGGTGTTTTGTTATTAAAAAACAAAGAAGTAAGCCCAGCCCGTGTGACAAAATGTAACACAAAAGTAACGTAATGCATTACTTTGGTAATTAAGTATCGCGAATAGTTACTTGTTCATGGAGTAACGCAATATTGTAATGCATTACTTTTAAAAGTAATTTTCCCACTGCACTCGTGGATTTGGCTTTCTTTGTGTGTCTGTACAGTACTGGGAGGAATACTTACCCCAAACACACAGTTATCCATCAAACTAATGGCTATTACATGAGACGCAGATTAGGGATAAAGTACATCTAATTATTACATTTAGTTGTAAGCGGAAATGTGTGTGGAGGTATCATGTCATGATAATGCCACTTACAGATCACTCAAACGGGCGAAATTAAATACAAATTGTGTTTTGGTGGATTAAATTCCCTAAATCGGATGACAAAAATATTAGTTAATAAAACCTAGTAAAATGTTTCAGGGAGAGCATGACATCAGCAGGACAACTGTATGCTATGAACAGTAACAACAGATTTGATCACAGTTGCGATATTGTAGTCAAGACCAACTCATTTGAATCCAAGTCCATACTAGGGTCGACCAAAATCATATTATCAAAATGTGTAGCTACATTTATGTTTTTTTTGTTTGTTTTTCTCTCTTCCAAAACTGACCCTCACTAACCTCTGTTTCAAATTAGCTGTTTGTGTAAAAAAAAAAAAAAGATTATTCTCAGAAGAACAATGAATCTGAAGTGGCATCAGGTTTCTGAGTAAAACAAACAAACAGGACGTTTTAAGCAGGGGTCTTTGTGGTGGAAACTACAATTTTGTCAGAGTCTCTGACTTCAAACGCAGTCTTCAGTGCCCCTCGCTCACATCTCAGGGTTCGTTCAGAGAGAGAGCAAAACATGTGGCAAAGCTGTGCTGGAAACAGCTTGGAGTTTATCTAACTTCTGAGAGTCTCCACATAACTTTCTAGTGATGTAAACCATTCAAGAGCAGCTGCGTTCGACTAAAAGAAGAGTAGTGCTCTTGCAAATGAATTTCTGTCCTGCAAATAAGCAACTGTAGCCAAAATGTTCTTTTTCAGTAAACACTTTTTGGTAGTCAAAGTCATGTTGGGATAGATTTATAACAAAAGAAGAAGTTTGGCACAAAGATATATATACACTATAAGGATTTTTTAAGCACAGGGATGCAACCCTGCCCTTCTGTTAGTAACGGAAAAGCCAGATATCCACTGCCTTATGAGATGCAGGCTCTTTCAAAACTTAGTGCACTGCCTATACAGGAAACTACCTTCTAAGGAAGCATCCCTGAAGAAGACCATAAAATGCTGTCTTTACACAAACCACATGCGCTGAAGAGAAAAAAAAAACTATGAAAACTGTTTGAAATACAAATGGCAAGTAACACATTGAATTAAACATGAACTTTTGAAGTAGAAAGGCTGAAATAGTATTTTCTTGTAAAATGTGCTATTATTGTCTTTTATGTTTTATTTACAATTTCAATTTCAAATTTTTTTTTTTTTACAGTTTAGGAGACTTGACTTGCAACTGTTTATACAATTTGCCATTGGCATGTTGCTAAGCTAAAGTTATGACACTCTGTATTTGCTAAAATAGACCAATTTTAAACTGTATGAAATAAAGTACTGTATGAAATATTGTTCAACAAATTTTTTATCACTTCATCCCTGACAAAAATTGAGTATTTTTCAAGTATGTAAGTAACCTTAAGTAGGCCTACACTGTATGTAGTAGTACTAGTAATATACTTTAAGTGTATATTGTATACAATAAGTTTAGTGTAGTGAATACAATAAGTGTATTGTTTCTATACTTTGGACTAAATTGGCCCTTTTTTGTTTGTTTGTTTGCTTGTTTATAAAAGTATACTTTAAAGTGTACTTCAAGTGTATGCAGTAACAGTTTAAACAAGTGAACTTGGGTAACACTTTATTTCGATAGTCCACCTTAGACATTCTACTAACAATAAGTAACTTTGCAACTACGTGTCAACTAGCAGTCATTAGAGTATTAGTAAACTGACTGCTTAATATCTTATAACACTTTATTTTGATGGGTCCACAACATTCAATATACTGACTATGAGAAACTTTGCAAGTATATGTCAACTTACTGTACTAACCCTAAACCTACCCTACTGAGAGTTAGTAGGCATGTAGTTGCAAATTAATGAGAATTAGTTGACATGTAGTTACAAAGTTACTTATAGTTAGTAGAATGTCTAAAGTGGACTATCGAAATAAAGTGTAACCTGAACGGGTACAGTTTACTAGTTGTATATACCTCTATCCCACATTTGAGTTAATGAAAGTACACTTTGAAGCATGCTCTCAGTAAACTACTAGTTTAATCGTTTTTATACAACTAAGCATACTTGTAGGGTTTTTTTTTTTTGACGTGAACTTAGCATCATACTGAAAGTTTGCTATTTATAAATTATTTTTGCACTCGAACTGCTTGGTTCCTACATAAGTATTCAATTTCTATACTTGAAATATCACATAAAAAAATTCTGGGTTGTTTCACCCCAACTTTTGGTCAAATATAACCAGAGGCGGACAAAGTACTCAACTCCATTACTTGAGTGAAAGTACAGATACTGCTGGTCAAATATTACTCCATTACAAGTAAAAGTACTTTTAAAAGTATTTTAAAAGTACTTAAGTACCAAAAGTAAATTTCCTTTTTTATGTCAATGCACTGTTTTATTG
>NW_015642816.1:375937-378801 GCF_001515625.1 Sinocyclocheilus rhinocerous
AACGACTTTCTACTTCAAGGACCTTGAATGTAATGTAGTGGAGTGAAAAGTACAATATTTGTCTTTCAAATGTAGGGAAGTTAAAGTTATAAGTTCCCCAAAAAAATAATACTCAAGTAAAGTACAGATACTCAAAAAGTGTACTTAAGTACAATACTCAAGTAAATGTACTTAGTTACTGTCCGCCTCTGAATATAACCCAACTTTTGGGTTAAAAATTTAATTTAAAAATGTATGGTTATTCCATATTTGACCCAAAGTTGGGATGAAACCACCCAGCATTTTTTAAAGTGATACTTTAATTGTTCTGTGCGTAGACTTACATTTATGCTAATGATGTATCTATTACTTAAATAGGCAACACTTTACAATAAGGCGTCATTTGTTAACATTAGTTAATGTATTAACTAACATGAACTAACAATGAACAATAAATTTGTTAGAGTATGTATAAATCTTTGTTAATGTTAGTTAATTAAAATACAGTCATTCATTGTTTGTTCGTGGTAGTTCACAGTGCATTAACTAATGTTAGCAAATACAACTTTTGACTTTAATAATGCATTATTAAATGTTGAAATTAGCATTAACTAAGATCAATAAATGTTGTAGAAGTATTGTTCACACTCTAAAAAATGCTGGGTTGTTTCAACCCAAATTTGGGTCAGATATGGACTAACCCAACCGTTGGGTTAAATAAATAAAAAAAAATTTGGTTACACTTTATTTTAAGGTGTCCTTGTTACAGTGTAATTATACATTTAAGTACTGAGTAATATTAATTAACTACATGTACTTACTTTATGGTTAGAGTTAGGATTATAGTTTGGCTTAGGGTTACTTCCATGTAATTATGCATAATTTATTGTTATTATACATGTAACATGTGTAACAAGGACACCTTAAAATAAAGTGTTACCTAAAATTTGTAACCCAAAAGTTGGGTTAGTCCATATTTGACCCAACGTTTGGTTGAAACAACCCAGCATTTTTTAGAGTGCATGCTTAGTTCATGTTAACTAATACTACTATTAACTAATGAACCTTATTGTAAAGTGTTACCCTTAAATACATACATCTATTTTTGTAAATAATATCCTTGATGAATTTTTGCTTGTTTGTTTTAATTGTAAATGGTTGCTGTTAAGTTAGTTTGAAAAGTCGTGGGATAACTCTTAATATTTAATATACACACTACAGAAAATGTTGAATAATCCTAAACTAAGGAGGATAGTGCTGTGAGGAACTCTCGTGTTAGAGTTATTGAGCTTAACTGTTCTACTTTTAATCAGTACAGATTTAACTTGACAGTGTCCTCAAATACTCATGAGTCGCATCCATTTCCTCTTGCTTTTCAGGCGCTTTCATTGTGTGCTGGACGCCTGGTTTGGTGCTTCTCCTGCTGGACGTGGTCTGCTCCAACTGCAATGTCCTGACCTACGAGAAATTCTTCCTTCTTTTAGCGGAATTCAACTCTGCCATGAACCCTATCATATACTCCTACCGGGACAAGGAGATGAGCGTCACGTTCAAACAGATCCTGTGCTGTCAGCGGCAGGAGAATGTGAACGGTACAGCAGAGGGTTCGGACCGGTCTGCGTCCTCCTTCAACCACACGGTCCTGAGAGGCGCGCACCATAACGACCATTCAGTGGTCTGAGGTTCAACACGGGCCGGGATCTACTGAGCATAAGCGAGAAGAGACTGTGAAAAAGGCATTTTCATCAGCAAAAGACTTGTGTTCTGTGCTGGTTCTGTCTTTATAATGTTTCGACACGATATTGAACTATTTAAAGGCTAATCCAAGAGGATTTAAGTTTAACAAAAATCGTATTTGTTCTCAAAATGCTTTAAGTGTGGAAAAGTTGGAAAGTCAGAGTATTTTGACTAGTTGTAATTTTTTGGCCAGATTGTTGTAAATCGAGGAGTTACGTGATTTTTAGTCTTGTACAGCAGGTGTTGAAGTGAAGGGCGTAGTGAAGTGTCCAGTGAATCTGTCGTCAGTTTGCACTAGAAAGAAAGAGTGCACATAAGAGGCCGCTGGGAAATAATTTTGGTGAATTATGCGAAGTACTTGATTGTTTGCTTTTTGTTTTTGTTTTGTTTTGCACTGCACTGCAGGTTCATCCCTATGATACCAAGCTGCCAGCAAATAGAACACCCGAAAAATACACTACTGGTCAAAAGTATTGTTTTCTCTCTTATGCTTACCAAGGCTGCATGCATTCAAAAATACAGTAAAGCAATAATGTTAATGAAATTGTATGGAAACTGTGATACATTACCATTAAAAAAGTAAGATTAAAAGAGAGAGAGAGAGAGAGAGAGAGGAAATAAATACTTTATATTTTATTCAGCAAAGATGCTGACATTTTTAATGATAAAACATATTTATATTTCAAATAAATGTTGTTCTTGTGAAATTTCTTTTCAAAGAATGAATTTTCACAAAATTATTAAAGCAGCAAAAATTTGTGAAAGCAAACTTAATTTGCAGCATTTATAATAATAATAAGAACCATAATTAATAATTGAGCACCAATAATAATTGATAACAACTGAGCATCAAATCAGCATATTAGAATGATTTCTGAAGGATCATGTGACACTGAAGACTGGATAAATGATGCTGAAAATTCAGCTTTGATCACAGGAATAAATTACATTTTAACAGATATTCACATAGAAAACAGTTATTTTAAATTGCAATAATATTTCATAATATTTCTGTTTTTACTGTATTTTTTTTAAAATGCAGCCTTGATGAGCATATATTGTGAAAAATAATTAAAAAAAATGAGTGGTGATTGTTTCAAAGTTTCCTCAGCACATAAGAAAAAAAATAAAATAAAATAAAAAATATA
>NW_015642816.1:378855-400495 GCF_001515625.1 Sinocyclocheilus rhinocerous
TGTGATACTGAAGACTGGAGTAATGATGCTGAAAATTCAGTTTTGATTGATCACAGAAATTACATTTTAACAGATATTCACATAGAAAACAGTTATTTTAAATTGCAATAATATTTCATAATATTTCTGTTTTTACTGTATTTTTTTTTAAATGCAGCCTTGATGAGCATATATTGTGAAAAATAATTAAAAAAAATGAGTGGTGATTGTTTCAAAGTTTCCTCAGCACACGACTGAAAGGGAACAATTGTGAAAATGACTGGTATATGAAACATATGGCCAAAGAGATTCCACGGGACAATTGGACTTCAGTTTTTGCTTGGACATGGCCAAGTCTATAAACCAGAGCAGCAGGGGTCAGAATTCCTCTGTGTTTGCGTTACTCTTTCGTCGTGTGTGATAATAGACATGCAGTTTCTCAGACAGCTATCATGAAGCTGTGAAGGAGAACAGTGTTTGAATGTAAAGTACATTGGGATCCAATTGTCTAAAATTACTAGTGAAAATATTTGGTAATACTGTTCACTATTAAATAGTTGTTTATTAGCATGCATATTACTAGCACATTGGCTGTTTATTAGTACATATAAAGCACATATGCATGCCTTATTCTGCATGACCATATTTTAGATCCATTAATCCAACCCATACCTAAACTTAACAACTACCTTACTAACTGTTAGCAAATGTTTAGATTTTTATTTTCTGATTTACCCTTGGGAAAAAAAGAAGCTTAATTGTACTGAATGTGCACTTTTAGTGTACTAAGTATATTGAACAAAAAACAAAACAAAACATAAAAACTTACAAATAATATAAAACATTCACTGTAAAATAAATAAATATAATTAAAAAGTTCCACCTATTTCAACTTAAAAACTTAAGTCCAGTGTTGCTGCCTTAAATTTGTAAGTATAATCAACTCGGTTGTACATGTCATTTCAACTTAAATTGCGTTAAACAGGCTTAAAAAAAATCGAATTGAATTTTAGAAAAGAAAAAAAAATACACATTTTAATTCAATTGCGATTAAAATTAAATTAAATGTCTGAAAACATTACATTCAATTTGCACTTAAGTATACTCTTTTAAAGTATATTATTTACCCTAATTTTTATAGTATATAGTTTGCTAAAGTGCACTTTTTTTCATTTTAAATTGTATTATCAGCAATAATATGAATCTGAGAACATCTGTGTTACGGGGCTGACAAGACGTGAGACATGCGGATCCATGTGCAAGCTTTATTAAGCAGAGAGATCAGAAACACAGGCAGGGTCGACCAATGGCAAAACAGGTATATGGCGGGCAAGACACAAGAATAATCCTAGGGCTAGCGAAGGTCAACGAACGGCGAACAGAATCAAAAGGGGCAAGACTAAAGGGATAAATCCAGGAAAACAGGCGAAGATCAGAAACCGAGAAAACAGACAAGGCAAGGCAAGACTAGGCTAGGCTAGGCTAGGAAGCTAATGAGGGCTCTGTAGAGTAGCTATCACTGCTGGCAATAAGCGCATACAATACTCGGCAGCGGGAAGGGATCAGAGTGAGTCTGATGGCTAGCAGACGGAAGTTCATGGACCGGATACGTAACAATCTGGTCAATTCACTTCCCAAACTAGCCTTACAAATATGAATGGTACATTTTAAACTTGGACAAGAACACATGCATGCATAATGTGTTCTCCATTAAGTAAATCAATAAGCTTTTACTACAAAATGCAAGTAGGTATATCCAAGTACTACTATTCTGAAATGTAGGAGACTACGGCTATACTAAACTGTGCTCTCAAGTCCTAAATAAACGAACCAAAATGGGAACAGTCAACCTACTGTCCACTTCCCAGGTTTATAATACTCCACCCTCTCACTCAAAGACCCTGTGTCAGACCCCCAAAACAGACCAAAAACCGGCTTGTGATGTTTTAGACAGAAACTGAAGGATAAGAAGAATACAGCTTTAGCAAAACAGGAGAAAATCACAAAAAGGATCCCATCAGTATCTTGGGTTGTTATTCCTAGACAGCAGTGAGATTAGATGACGATCAAAAGGAGACTCGCAGGTCATTGTGGTTTCCTGCTTTCTCCTGAGAAAATGATCCCAGTAAGCTCATGTGTCTCCACTAGAATTTATAAGATCCCAATGTCTCAACATTTCAAAAAGAACAAAATAAGAATTCAAAATATCTCAATATGCATTCAAACTTTGCCCATTAAACTCTTCCCAGACCAAATGATCTCACATGGTACACATTCATTCATTTTAGCTCTATTTCTGTGTTTAACCCATTATTCTATTATATTTCATGACTATTTTATTGTATTATTATTATTATTATTATTTTGGCTCCCACTTTATATTAAGTGGACCTAATACCTGTGTACTTACATAGTAACTAGATGTGTACGTAGTATGTAACCACAGTGTAAGTACACATTGGTACTTAGTATCTAGAGCTGTAATATTTCTGTAACTACACACCATAGAATGTAACCACAGTGTAAGTACACATTGGTACATAGTATCTACAGCTGTAATGTTTGTGTAACTACACATATGTGTCTGTCACGAATCCGGTTCGTGGACTTCCATCCGATCGCCACCATCATATTGAATCTCTCACTACACTGACTGTTGCACGTCACCACGGACTACATTTCCCATGCACCATTTTCCTGAGGAGTTACCATGTAAGTACACTGGTATTACAGTGGTGCACCAACTCCACCAACTTGAGATCCAACTACTCTCACTTTACATATCCCTAAACCTACGCATTTCCACCCCCTGGATCAAACTGTTTCAATTACTCTTATACATATTGTTGTTACAAAATGTAGTTATATATGTCCTGCTACACATTTGTACTTACACAAACCATTCGGAGGGTTGTTACATGTGTGTAGTTACAGAAATATTACAGCTCTAGATACTATGTACCAATGTGTACTTACACTGTGGTTACATACTACGTACACATCTAGTTACTGTGTAAGTACACAGGTATTAGGGCCACTTAATATAAAATGGGACCAAAAGTGCTGTTAGTCCTGATACACATTTATACTTTAATTACCAAAAAGTGTTGTTACCAATGTCCTGTTACACATTTGTATTTACACATACCATTCAGTGGGTTGTTACATATGTGTAGAGTTTGTTACATGTGTGTAGTTACAGAAATATTACAGCTCTAGATACTATGTACCAATGTGTACTTACACTGTGGTTACATACTATGTACACATCTAGTTAATATGTAAGTACACAGGTATTAGGGCCACTTAATATAAAGTGGGATCTTATTTTGTATTATAGTAAGAAAGGATCAGTTTTTTTCTTTAAGTGTCTAGTAGGGTGATCAGGAATTCTGTGTTTTTCACCAAGTTACATCACAAGGGTCAGAAAGAGTGTACGGTTTGAATAGAAATCACTGAGGCCCCAATTCACCCGCTCGGTTGTGTTGTGGCCTCTCCGTCTTCCAAACATGCTGGTAGGAGCCACGGCTCGTGAATTCATTCGTCACTTGGCCTGCTACTATTGGGACATCTGTGGGTTTGCCTCGCTTACTCCTTGAGGTTTCTTCAACAGCTAAAATCTCATGGCAAAGACAATGTATTTCTAGGATTATCAGATGTGACCCGACATTCTAAGATGATGAATTAAATGCTGGACTAGAGAAACAGTCCCACACACGTTGAAAGTAAATCCTTCACAATCCCTCTTCATTAAATGCCAGCATGATTTAATACAGTCTCAGCAAGTTCCTGTTTTGAATGCTTAGAGCAAAAACCAGCTCAAATGCAGAGAAAGGTAGTGCCATAAATCAGGCTCCATGAGGTCATTTTAGTTTATGTGATGTAATACTGCCCCCTCTCTGCTACCCGAAGTAAGCCTATATTTTAAACTGAAAAACAAGTGTCCAGTAGACTATCAGTTTCTTAATAACCTCATTTTTTTATTACATTTAACCATATTTGATGTTGACAGTTACATTCATATACTATGAATGTTGCTTTTTGAATTGTGGATTGGTGTATTTATTTACAAACATGTTTTTAAGACAACAACCAGATAAATAAAAAAAAATGAAGTTTTAAGCAAGCAAGTCATCTCCAACATCTATTCATATAGCAAATGGAACCACTATATTAACAGAGCTGCTTAAAATTGTGTAATAATACAGTAATGACATAATAATAACACAAAACAAAAGTCATGCTATGTGTGCATAAAAACAAATTCCCAAAGCATTTTTTTTTTTCTGAGATGTTTTTCAAAATATCTGTCAGAAGTTTGGACATGCTGACCTGAACTGAAAATGAAATGGGTGAGTTGTACCAGATAGTGAAGTGTTCAGCACACATGGGCACAGCTGAAGTACTGTTTATAAAACATCCCAGAATGCACCAGGATGTATAGAGATTTTAGTGTATGCAGTGCTATAATGTAGAGGAAGGGTGGCTACTTACAAAAAAGCCTAAATATAAGCCAGTTATGATCTATTTAACATTTTTGCCACTACATAATTCCCATACTTCATTTTCATAGCTTTTATTGTTTGTTGTTATGAAATGTGAAAACTAATCTGGTAGTGACTAATCATGACTAGTAGTGTATTTGGGACCATCAAACAGATAAATGATTGAAAGTTGATTTTAAGCCGATCTCTTTGTCTCAATTTATGATAATACACATATAATTAATACCAATTAAATCTTAATGGATTACGAGGCATGATCTTAATAAATTGTTAAAAATTATTTTACATACACTTTGCTTCACTCACTTCTAGTTACCGATATGACTGAGAACAAACAAAGAAACGTCTTATCTTGGAATATTAATTAATGCGAAATTAACAAAGCTATTCAGTTACAACATAAACTAATAAAGTGATGATGTGCCACTTTGGAATAAGCTATTCTACTAAAATGTTTTAAATTTAAATTAAACAATGACAATGCTATTCAGCTTGAAGCACTATAACATGTTCTTGGATTAACTTATTTTAAGAATGTAACTAAACCATAATCAGATGCATAGTACTGTTAAAATATATCTCAAAATAGATCCAAAAGTGAAGAAAAGTAGAAAAAAAAATCATACTGTATATCTCTGCTTGCAGAGATTTCATTCTAAATTATTGCAGTGACTGCACTACATCCACCTTATTACTAGATGTTAACCTTCTATCCTGATCCTGTTTATCCAAATCACCTCAAACCTTAATTAGCACTCATCTGGTGTCTGCTGTACATCTGTGTCATTGAAAGAAAACAGTTGAGATCCTTTGAACAGATGCAAGCAGTCATCTTCAAAGAGTTTGAGGGATCAGTATTCCTTAAGGTGTGTTAGCCTTTCAATCGTTTTAGGCTTCGTTCACGTTCCTCAATGTTCCTCTGGGTTCTTTAGTATTTGTGGGCACTTAAAAGTTTGTCAGTACTCTGTAAGGTCTCCTCTGGGTTGTCTTCAGCTCTTGTGGATACCTTAAAATGTTTCATTCTTCTTCAAGATCCCTCAGGGCTCTTTGGGATTCTAATGGAGCTTTTTGGTTCTTTGAATTGCATTTTTAGAGATCCTCAAGAGGGGCCAGATTTGAGTATCTGGTCATGCATTCTTTCTAGGATGCGGTGAATGCTGGCGAAACCAGGCCGGTCAGTGGGATGAGTGCTCCAACACAAACGCATGAGGTTGTACAGCTCCTGTGGGCAGTTTTCTGGACAGGCAAGCACGTTTCCATCCCTTACATAGTAGATGACCTCCTCATGGGCCATGCCGTAGTAAGGCTGCATGCCATATGATAAGATTTCCCATAATACCACACCATAAGCCCACACATCTGACTCGCTGGTGTAGCGGTTGTAGAAGATAGATTCAGGTGGCATCCAGCGAATTGGGATGGCATCATTTTCACCGGCTTTATAGTAATCAGCTGCATAGATGTTGCGTGAGAGACCAAAATCTGCAATTTTCACAACCAAGTTTTCTGCTACCAAACAGTTGCGAGTAGCTAGGTCACGGTGCACAAACTTGCGTTCCGACAAGTACACCATTCCTGCCGCCACCTGCTTAGAAATGGATAGCTGCTCCAGGCAGCTGAGGGGTGGGTAATGCTCAGGTTCCAACACGAGACTGCTTCTTGTCAAGGTATCCCGACTTAGACTGGTCTGCTGGGTTGGAGAGCGACGTCGCAGGAATTCATTCAAGTCCCCATAGGCCATGTATTCAAACATGAGACACATGGGCTTCCCCACTGCACAGACTCCTGCATGACAGATACACAAACGACAGGCTTAGTTGTGCTTCCAACAGTTGATACCTAACCAAAAATATCCTTCTGTTATTCTAACACTGGGTCGAGGCACTGAATCTGGTTCCGGAATGCCACAGAGGGGACTGATCCAGGGTTACACACTGGGTCAAATCTGAAATGGATGAGTCAAGCTATTTTAAGGCTTTTTCGATTGTTGTACCCTTGAGGAAAGGACATACATGTAATAGGAAGCAGATGTGGTTCATTTTAGGAAAGTCCTCAAGCAGATGTATTCTAAAAGTGCAAGCCTTTGAAGGCATACAGTTGTGATACATTACCCAGGAGACGGACAATGTTGGGGTGATCGAACTCAGCCATGAGTGCAGCTTCTCTTTGAAAGTCATTCTGCATATCAGCTGAAGCTTCCTCCTTCAACATTTTCACTGCCACCATGGTGAACGGCTCCATCGGCAAAAGACCAGGGGCTCTAAAGGACAGCAGGCACATTGGGAACTAGTAGATGGTTTATGGTTGTACAGCTAAAGAAATGTGTATCTTTACACATATATGCACAAGCTGGCAGAACTGGGCAGTCAGCGTACACAATCTGTAATGGTAAACACTGGGCGGTAGTAGCAGGCTACCTTCACTGATCTCAAACCAGATTTCTCTGTACTGTACTCTATCTCAAATTGACAAACAGGTCATAAAGCCTGTCAAAATAGTTTAAATGGTGATGCCAAACTGTGGAAACAGAACCACAATGGCAGCAACTCAAGAACCAGCTTAGAATGCCATTAAGATTGCACTTCCTGTGCAGAAGGCTCCTGTGTGTTCCTGGAGAAGTAAACACTTTTCTAATGGGCGTCTATAAATATCCTCCTCAGCAGGGCTTGCTCACACGATAGTGTCTACAGGGAAGTTTCATATTGAAACACATCACATGTTTACTAGACCTATCCAAGATCCTATTTCAGGAGACAGCCATATGGTGTATACATTTTAACCACTGATGTACTTCCCAGGGGTCTCTAAATACCTGATATCAGGACAACATGGCTGTTTGGTCATCATTCACATAGTCTAAAAGTTCACTCTGACAAAACCATACAAAGGAAATCGTGTGATGGACTGTCCGCATAAACACTTACAGTGGTAAACAAGGACAGACATTAGCACCACTGGTGTTACATTTGCTTGTACCATTTGGTAGCTCTCACCTTGCCTGAAACACCCTACCGAAGGCCCCTTCTCCAATGTCACGGGCGTATTCAATGTTGTTGCGTGGATATTCGAGACTGAGGAGCTTGGAGTTGAGAAGGAGAGGCAGCCGTTGGTACATGGGGTTGGGATGAAGTCTGTCCAGCAAGAGCTCTGAGGGGAGGGTGGTCAGAGTAGGCGTCTCCAGCACCCTACTGGATATAGAAGCACAACTGTTTTGTTTAGATGCATTTTGCTAATAATTTAGGTAATGCAAATTCCAAAGCAACTTCAAGTACACTTTTAGTGAGAGTTCCCAAAAGTAAGGGTGTTTAACTCTAGAGGAGAGCCACTTTACTGCAGAGTTCCACTAAACAAGATGTCCAGGATTACTTGGACATTACAGACAAGTGTGTTGGAGCAGAATTGGAGCTAAACTCCTGTATAATGGTGTACCTCCAAGAGATGGGATAGCCAACCCTGCTCCTAAACGGCTACATTCCTGCAGATTTCAGTTCCAATCCTGGTTCACTACACCTTTATTTTCAACTAATCCTGAACACCTTGATTTCAGGTTTGATTAGTGCTGGAGCTAAACTCTGCAGGATGGCATCCCACCAGAAGCAAGGTTGGCCACCCCTGTTCTAGAGTAATTTAGATTATGTTTCCTGCTAGAGTCAGATTTGGGATTGGGATTGTTTAATAGGAATGTTTTTTCAGGACCTACTACGGTAGAGATGTTGATACCATTGCGCCTTACTTGGTACATCTTGGTACATCAAGGGTGCCCAATCCTGTTCCTGAAGACCTGCCTTTCTGCAAAGTTCAGCTCCAACCCTTATCAAACACAACTGAACCAGCTAATTAAGATTGTCAAGAGCACTTGATCATATCAGACAGGTGTGTTAGAGCATGGTTGGAACGAAACTCTACAGGCACCCCTGTCCTACATCAGCCCTCATGGATCACACTTTCTAAAGGTTTGAGCCATCAACCTTTTACCAGTGTAGGCAATTTTATTGAGTGACTATATGACTCAAATGAAACAAGTCCATTATTCACCTTTTCCTTTTTTGCCACATTTTCTTTCGTCTGTGGCACATAACGATGAGTACGGTAAAGAAGGCCGCCCCAGCGAAGCCAGAAATGATAAGGATGATAACGGTCATTGAGTAGGCTGTAGACACATGAGGAGGTGGGTAAATCTGGACCGGTTTTGTAATCGAGGGTGCAGTCTTCACACTCATAACTGAAGAAAAGAAAAATAATGTTGAGGCAGATGATTTGGAACAGATTTCAGAGTTTATGACAATCTAGGATTAGTTCCTCCAGTCAAAAAAAATGTAGAATTTTCTCGGCGTTGTTCTAATTGATCTTATTTATTAGTCAGATATACATTTATATACCTTCTCCACATTTGGGCACCAGACAGTACTCCCAGCGTATATTAGGGTTTGTGGTGTAGCACCATGGCCTGTCACTCTCTCCTCCTGGGTTACGACAGTAGTTTTCTGCATTTCGTAACTCAGGAATCACATCTAGAGAGAGTCTATGTTGATGGGGATGAGCGGTCAACCAAGAAACACAAACCTCTGTGGCTAAATTCAATATTCCCATTATCCCTGATATTTCCAGCTTCTCCAGCTTGAAACCCACTGCATGCATTAAACGCTTCCAGAATGTTTTGAAAAGAGACAAAATCTTCTTCATTCAAAACTTCATTTCAAAGGAAACCTCTGGATTTGCGTATTTTGTCTCTCCATTGTTTTTGCTGTAAAAACATTTGTTTCCTGTGTACATATCTTCTGAAGGTCACTGAGCATATGCTAACATGCAGTATTTGGATTGTTTAGGGTTAGGTTATTGTTAAAAGTAATATCTGTTCATTAATATTCAATTCTAACCCTTTGTCCAATACTCTAACTTGGCGATGCTGTTTATCTTTACACTTTTCAATTGTTATTTGCTATAATTGCCATAACCTTTATTACATGACTGCATTAACCATTGTCAAAACTTTGACAGAACTAGTTATTGCAATTTGATTAAAAATTATGAAAATTAAACATTCTTAAGAAAAGCATGCATTGAATAATCAAACTAAATAAAAGCAAGAACATGTATTTGTCGATTTTGATTTTCTGCTGACTTTCAAGCAAACATTTACCTGCTGGTTCCATCGCTGACAGGGAATTGAAGATGCTGTCATGTTGTGAGTTCCTTGGTAAAATCTTCCTTTGTCATTGTAACATGTTGCTAAAGAATATATAAACAGTTAATGGTCAAATATACTGAAATGTGTGCTTTTATGATTATTATTGCAGTTTAATAACAGTATTAATAATAATAATAATAATAATAACAAATATGCACTGGAGTCCAAAGGTATGTTAATAAACATGCAGCTGTTTTTGCTCATTTCAAATAATGTAATAATTAATAATAATTACTTTTATTAAACTAATTTAATTAGTAATTATTCATTCATTCATTCATTTCCACAGCAGTTCACATGCAAGTGTAAATAAAAAACAAATCTCTATATTTCTCCGGGTTTTAGACCCCACAATCCATGAACAAAACAAAGTAAATTTCTTACTTACTTGTAACTTGGTCTTTATTGATATCTGTATAACACACACACACACACACACACACAGTGTTTCATTGATTTATTCATTTTACTCATTAAGTTTAGTTATTGTTCTGTCACACAGGTTTCTAGAAGATACACAAAGCATAACTGTCATGTTCCTGCAGTACAGAATTACCATTTCATTGCTGTTTCCCACTACATTTTGCCACTCCATGAGCAAGACAACAACTTGCAAACATGGCATGGAAACTTTTAGATGGGAACATTTACTCAGCTGTCCAACCTCTCCAACTGATCCTTCCTCACGTGCTGTGGCTATAAACCACCCTAATCTTGTCCATCTACAGGTTTGCTATCCTCACATTCCTCTCGAGGCATTTCACATAAACAAAGAAAAAACTAATCTACAGCATTGTCCTGCCAAGAACCATACGTGGCGTTTTTTCCACTAACACCCATTGTTTTCATGGGCCGGATGCTTTATGGACATCATTGACAATCAGCTCCAAAATATCACAGGATTTTCATAACTAAACAAAGACTGAGCCAAATGGCACTCATTGGGAAAATGTGCGTCTATATAATAGCATGTCACTCTTACCAACGTAAGGAACCACTGTACATGATGATGGGTCTGCTTGTTGGCTGGGTAGAGAGGTGCATTCTGGGAGAGTGATGCTGTGTGGGAAGCCTCGATGAGAACTTTCCTCAGCAGAACGCCACTCCTTATAACAGTACAGCTCTTTCACTGCGACACAGTGCTCCCTGTGACACAACAGCATATATATATATAGCATGGGTGGTTTAGTGGTTAAAGCTTAGGGCTAGCATTTGAAAACTTGCCGGTTTCTGGGCCGACCACCATTGTTTGCTCAAGTATGATGAGCAAACCTCAGGCTGCTCCACTACTGTGACTTACTTTGGATAAAAGTATCTACTAAATGATTACTTACTAAATAGCGATATGGGTCTTTATCTGTATGTGGTGCCGTTTCTGTGCCTGAGGAAAATCATGTCATACTATACTTAAAAATTAGACTACATTTGATTATCTTATTTTATTATATTTTAAATTAAAATTCTTATTTTTAAATTCACACGTAATTTTTTTTTTTAAATGTACACAATATAATACAAATATATATGTACACAATATAATACAAATAATTCTGTTTCTGCCTCAGCATAAAACTAAAAATAGGTATAATTAAAAAAATAAAAAATAATTGTTAGTTTAAAAAAATACAGTGTGACAACTATTACAAGAACTAAAGTATATAAAAATACATTTCTGTTTTATTTATGTTTGTTTGTTTGTTTGTTTGTTTATCATTGCAAACAGTATAGATAGATAGATAGATAGATAGAAACATAATAAATTAAAAAAATTATAAATTTTATTTGAACAAAAAATTATTATTATTATTATTAATTTTTATTATTATTATTATTATTATTATTATTATTATTATTATTAATGTTATTATTATTATTATTATTAATGTTGAAAACAGTTTATATTCTGCTTTAAAAATCACCCTTTCATTAATTTATTTATTTATTTATTTAATTAATTTTAGTTTTAAATGGAAAATTGATTACATTCCAAATGCAATATATATGTGATATATAAGTACTGAATAAAAGATAAAGGTCACCCATTCATCAAAACAGAATTTCTAACAATTCGTTCCTCGCGGTTGTCATTCTGTTAACAGGTTCACGTCTCACAGCTCACCAGTGATGTTTCCTGTTCAGTAAAGATATGCTTTTTCTGATGCAATGCTAGGAAATCTGAGAATGACTCACATATGTTGTTTTGGCTTCTTCTTGTTTATTGTATATTTTCCGGTGTAGAGGTATATTCTGCACGGTATCAGCACATTTCCATTACCTGCAGATGGGTTTGGGTGCTGGTCCGACTCCAGACGGGTTGCAGTCCTGGAAGGTGGCGTGACAGAGTAGGGATCTGGCGGCGGGCCTGCAGAATGAGCTCACCCCGTCCAGCTCCCCCCATACGCTCTGGGCCAGGTACTCCTGCGCATCCTCTGGGCTCGGTAGAGAGTAGTTGAAAAACACCAGTGCATCTCGACGGAGCACGTTTTGACACACGTCGCCTCTGTATGTACTGCAGTAGCCAGCGCTGCCTTTGTACAGTCTAAATAAGATAAGACATTTGGTTGATCGGTTGTTGTTTATGTATGTACCCTTGTGAAAAAGTAATGCACTTTTTTGTATTGAATGTGCACTTGTAGTGTACTTCAGTGTTATTTTAGTATCATTAATACACTATTGTAGTTCTGATTAAAGGGGACATCGGATTAAATTTTCACTTTTTTTTTTTTTTACACTTTTTTTTTTTTTTTTGCATTTAGTTAGGTTTCTGGCGTGTCTGAAAAGAAAACACGCAGCCAGTTTGTTATGGTCTGTCTGAGTCTAAAACTGTTGTCATCCAGCGAGCTGTTTCAATCTGCAGCTGGGTTCTACGTAAACAGCTAGCTATTTGAATAAGACCACCTCCGAGCCATATACGCACAATTCACATGTCTTGTGTCGACACACCCCACAGAAGAGAGGGGCGGGGTGAGCAGTAGCTCATTATCATTTAAAGAGCCATGCACCGAAATGAGTCTCTGTGAACAGAGCTGTTTTTGACAAGGTAAAGAGGGCGTTTTACACAACCATTGAGGAATTTTACCCAAAGTATGTTTCAGACATTTCATGAAGACCCTAAAGAATCATACCAACTACTGGACAATGAGCATCCGATGTCCCCTTTAATTATTTTGAACTAGATTTTATTTTTTAATATTTTCTGTTTTCCTTTTAATTTAAGTCAAAGTTTCAGAAATGTCGTTGTTTTGTTTGTATATAATAACCCTGGTGTAAAAGTAGATGTAAAAAATGTACTTTTAAATAAAAGGCCACTTAAGTGTATTTGTGATGTTTCATTTCACACTTAAATATACTTTTAAAAAGTGCACTTTGTAATAATGTCAAATTAAAAGATTTACTTTAAAGTGCATTTTAAATAATTATGTTTTAATATTTTTGTCATGCTTTAAAGTACACTTATTTTAATGTATTTACTAACATTAAATCACAAGTAAAATGACTTGATTAGAATTTTAACTATAGTGTGTTATTTGATATTACAATTAATCAATATAGATTATATATATATTATAGTTAATATATTTTTAAAGGTAATATATTTTAAATCTACTAAACTGCAATTACAAATGTGTAATTACAGATATATGTAAATGCATCACTTACACTTACACTTACAAACTGTGTTTATGACATTTTGGGTTTATGAGTCTGGAAGTTGTCAAAAAGTAACGTAGCCCTCATCGTTGACTTCTACTAAACAGAATGGCTGTTTAGGACTCAAGTCATATAAAGATGTCCCCTCAAGGCTTCCATACATGACTGTGTCCCATGAGTACGTGCTGACTCATGTAGACACGGCACAACTGACAGGAATAACGTGCCATTCTCACAATTAGTTCATTCTGTTTAACTTCGCTCTAATTGCATCCAGATGCTGAATCTGAACTGTCGGATAATAGCTTGGTTTATTTAAGTTCATGTGTAACTTAGACCATATGGCGTGTCTGGTTTTGCAGCTGGAGTGTAGTGCATTATCCAGCACACGTGTATGTTTGCATTTATCATTTCACTCAACAGAGACATAATGATTCCATTTGAGTGGCTCTTTCCAGTGAAACAAGCATAAACACACGCTTTGACAAACTTCTGACTGACTTCATGAGTAGCCAGCACTACACTTGAGTCATGCACTACACTTTGAGATCTGTTTTTCATTAGTTTTATGTTATGCAGGTTTCTTATCATTTGTATTTTCATAGCTCTCAGTCCAAAGACGACGTCATTTTGAGAGACAAGACCTAGTAACATGACTGACTATCAACACTGAATCTTAGTGTGGTGAATCTCACACAAACATTTCATTACAAAATCCAAATAATTCAAATCAATCGTTTAAACTTTACATCAAGAAAAGATGTTTTACACATTATTTACATTGTAAGATTGTAAGCACACCCAATATTTAACATTATTTATATGTACAATATGTATGTACAGAGTACCATTCATAAGTTTGGAGTTTAAATGTTTCTGAAAGAAGTCTCTTGTGCTCACCGAGGCTGCATTCATTTGAATAAAATTACAATAAAAACGTTAATATTGTGAAATATTATTACAATTTCTATGTGAATATATTGTAAAATGTCATTTATTCCTGTGATGCGCAGCAGAATTTTCAGCATAATTACTCCAGTCTTCAGTGTCACACGATCCTTCAGAAATCATTCTAATATGCTGATTTGATGCTCAAGAAACATTTCTGTTTATTATCAATGTTGAAAACAGTTGTTGCTGCTTAATATTTTGTGGAAACCATGATACACACACACACACACACACACACATATATATATATACTGTAATTTGTAAAAGTTTTTTTTTTGCCAAAAAAAGTAAGATTTTTTTTGTGTGTGTGTACACAGTTCTTATTTTATTCATTTATTTTTTTTATTCATTTTTTTTGTTTTATATATATATATATACCTCTTAATCCGTAAATAAATAAATAATGTAATATTGCATGACAGCTGCTGTGGTAAATAATAAAAAAAATGCATTACAGTGAGAATAATGTGAGGTAATGTGCTTAAATGTCATACAAATAATGCCTTAATGAATGAATGAATAAATAAATAAATAAAAAAAATACAAATACAAAATGGTCTAAAAATTTTATTCATGTAAAAATATAATTTCTTTTGATTTGGGGGTCCAACATGAAACAGACATTGTTCTTTCTCACTCAGTTGGACTCTAGAAACTATGTCCAAAAGGTCATATTGTATGTTGAAGTAGCAGTTAATAGGACGCAAAATACATTCTTACCTCCATTCTATGGGAAAGTTACAGGATCCAGAGTCCATCACCAGAAACAGACCCGAGAAGAGAGAAGAGCACAAACAAACTCTGCTTAATGTCAGAGAGGAACACATCCACCCTGCAGGCCTGAGCATGCTTCTGTGACGCAGTGTTTGTGGGAATGAGAGGAGGACACACACAGACCATGGAGATACAGCAGGTGTGAGGTTTAACACCCCTCCTGATTTTAATGTGACAGGACTCAAGAGCCTAATTCACAGAAGAAACCAGTTTGACCCAGCACGTTTGGACTCGAGGTCTTTTTTTGGACACCACTTCCATAAGAAACAAATAACAATCAATATATTTCAGTATTTATGCTACAATATATCTGACTTTGCAGAATAGTGAATAAATGGTTAATAAGAATCAGGTATATATATATTTGTTTAGTATTTGGTAATAAAAAGATCAACACAGGCATATATTATTCAGTCACTTCAATAATTCAGTGCCATATTGCTTAATCATATTGTGCACATTCTCTACATGGCTAAAGTGCCTGAAGACGGCATTTGGGGCATGTTTGCACAGGGATGCGTTTTGGGGCTTCGGGGAGGCAGACGAATAGCTATGCAAACAGAAGGGAAGCTAACTGAAATACTGGCAGCAGAAACACAGCTGCTGAAACTTAGAGAGCAGTCACTTCATATTTACACAAAGCAGCCAGAGAAGCATATGGCAGAAACCGTCGGTCACGGCGGGTGTGTGTTTACAAGACTTGTTTCATGGCCCTTTATTAACAGAAGCATTTTGAATTGATTTTGCTAAAACATTATGACTGGTAACATCACAGCCTTACAATAATACACTCCAGTGGTAACTGACTGTGTGATCTAGCACTATGGCATATAATAAGGCAGTAAATGAAAATTTACAATGGTATTTTAATTGTACTCTACTGTTTAAAAGTTTGGGGTCGGTATTATGTGTATGTCTCTTAGGAGCATCATTTGTTTGATCAAAAATATACTTAAAACAGAAATTCTGTGAAATATTATTACAATTAAAACAACTGTTTTCTATGTGAATACATGTTAAAATATAATTTATTGCTGTGATCAAAGCTGAATTTTCAGCATCATTACTCCAGTCTTCAGTGTCACATGATCTTCAGAAATCAGCCTAATATGCTGATTTACTGCTCAAGAAACATGTCTGATTATTATCACTGTTGAAAACAGTTGTGCTTCATATTTTCGTGGAAACCATAATACTTTTTCAGGATTGTTGATGAATAGAAAGTTCAAAAGAACAGTATTTAATTTGAAATAGACTAAAGCAATGTCTTTACTGTCACTTTTTGATCAATTGTAATGCATCCTTGCAGAATAAAAAGTAATCATTTCTATCTCAATCACTATACCACTGTAAAAAAAAAATCTGTGACATTTACGGTAAAATACCGGCAGCAGTGGTTGCCAGAACTTAACTAACTACCTGATTGACTAAGTAAATAAATAAAATATCTTACTGACCACAAACTTTTGAACGGAAATGTACGCCGTTGTACTTTAGAGAATTATGACAAATGTTACTTCCAAATTAACACGGTACTTTTTTTGTAAGTGCAGTTTGTCACATGATGGCATTCTCAATTATGAATACATTGTATACATGTACTATAGGATCGTTTGGAAACTATTTAATATAATGTGTTTATAACAGTGACATTTTAACTATTTTGAGGTTCCAAAAGTTCAAAAGACTCAAAATCACGAAAACCTTGTTGCAACATCTGATGTAAAGCAGAAATCAGGCATTTGACAACGGTTATGATAACAGCTGTCATATCTAAAATATTGTTTCATGTCACTCCTCTTCAGGTTTTATAACCTATATAAACATTTACCATGATAACCGTACTTCCTGCTAAATACCATGACTATATTGCTTGTTACTGGAATGAAATGGTTATTTGATATCACCACCATTGTCATGAAGTAAAGACATTTAAATATTAGAACGATTCTTAAATCTGCAAATGCTGTTTACAGCAAACCCTCCTTTTTATCATTTTAGTTCTTTTTTACAGTTGAGTATCAAAAGTGTCAGTAACTATGATATTTTGTGAGAAATTATGGGACTTTTAGAGACAAAGCAGTAGACAGTCTGTTGAATCGAGCAGGAATCAGTACTGGAACTGACCTGAAACGGTAATTTTAGCTGTGGCTTTGACAGTGTTGGCTCCTCCGCTGTGCTGGTTAGTAGCCTGACAGGTGTAGAGAGCTGGTTTATGAACCACCACACGCAGAACAGACACAATGACTTCATCCATCAGCGTCTCCTCCACTGACGCGCCGGAAATCTACAGACAACAAGCAAACAACATCAGCTGCACCCTCACATACTTTAACCGTGGTAAAATCACTGTAATGCATAGCCTCTGCATTTTATAAAATGACAATATGAACAACAGCAAAGACACAGGAGACTACATAGGAGTCTAACCATTCAAGTTTGGGGTCAGTAAGATTTTTTTAAATACTTTTATTTAGTGATGACACATTAAATTGATTAAAAGTGACATCAAAGACTTAAACGTTACAAAAAATATATAGTTAGCTCTTCTGAACTTTCTATTCATCAAAGAATCCTGAAAACCATGGACAAAATCTGAAGCAGCACAACTGTTTTCAACATTGCTAATAATCAGAAATGTTTCTTGAGCATCAAACACTGACGCATCAGACACTGAAGACTGGAGTAATGATGCTGGAAATTCAGCTTTGATCACAGGAATAAATTACATTTGAATGTATATTCAAATAGAAAGCGGTTATTTTAAATTTGAAAAATATTTCACATTATTACTTCTTTTTGAGCAACTAATTGCATCCTTTGTTAGAATAAGAGACTTCTTTCAAAAGCATTAAAAAAAAAAGTTACCAACCTCGAACATTTGAACGGTTGAAATCATAATAACAATCAAAAGCAAACTTCTGTCAGGACCACTATCGTCAATAAAACTTACGATTAGCATACATTTTAGGTTGGGGGAATGGTTCTGTTCTGGGCAAACACTCCCTGCCTATCCACGCAGCCTAGCATGGATAGGAGCAGGGAGAGCAGATACCATTAATGTTCTACGTGATTATTTTAACATGATTCAGTGGTCTGACTCAATGATATATTCACTGCCAAGTCCTGACTGGACGAGAGGAGGAGCTGGGGATGGAGGTGGGTGATTAGCTCCAAACGTATTTGGACACTTAAGTCACATTGAAATTGTCAGAATGTCATTGCATTAGAAAACCTGAAAATTACAAGAATATCTGAATGAGGATGACAGCTATTTTAGGACAAACCTTGTACTTCAATAGTGACTGGTTTGGAGTACACGATTCCAAAACTGTTTCTGGCCACACAGCGATACTGTCCAGCGTCCTCTTTCTTGATGTTGTTCATTTTTAGGGAACCAGATTCCAAAACTGATATGCGACTATTAACCTACAAGACACAAATGACCGAGATGTTCAGAAAACTCACAATGATTGCTTCATTTTAAACCCTATTACAGTCTTACTAACAAATACTGGAAGGAAATTGAATGTTAAATAATAAGTCAAGACGTTCAATTTACCTTTATCAGATCGTCTCCTTTAATCCAGGATATTTCGGGTTTGGGATATCCTGACGTTAAACATGGCAACACTGCTTTAGACTCCACAATCAATGTCATGTTAGTAGGATGTCTTTTGATTTGAGGCTCTGAAAAAAAAAATGATAAAAGTTCATTAGAGAGTGATTGACAGTATCTTCATTTGGATATTCTATAATGAAGTTCAAATTCACAATTCTTAGCCATTTCTGCCAAAAACGTGGATCATTAATAAATCAAGCGTTAAAAATGTAACATAAAATTCAATGCAAACTGTGAAAATGAAAAACAATCAACTGACAAGCTGCATGAACAAAAACGCTGTGAAAACAGATTGCATTCTCAATGCTCATTGTAGTTCTGATATAATATCCTGATGACTGTCTGTGAGTTATGAGAGCACATATGTAAACATACTCATCTTCAGCTGTAAAGCTCCACAGCTCTTGGCCGGTTCTCCAATCCCATTGCTAGCAACGCAACAGTATTCTCCATTGTCTGAATCCTTTACATTGGGAATGATCAGCATTTGGCCATTTTCTCGTATGATGTATCTGGAATCATAATACCTGCATTCAAAAAGTAGATGTTGAACATACTTCACAAACCACTGGTAACCTGAGCACAGTTTGAGACTTTGCTGACTATATAGGAGAAGCTGTTTTTTTGTTTTTTTTATGGATGGCATATAAGAATCCAGTTAATGAAGAAAGTTCAAACCGTATTGGGTAGTTATTCCGCGTCCATGTAATATCAGCTTGAGGGTATGAATCAACCTCACAGATGAAAGTAGCGTTATGATCCAGAGAGGCGTCAACTGTCTCAAGCAGTGTTGTGATTCTGGGTGCTGCAATAGAGAAGAAAATAAATATTTTCATTATCGGATCATAACAAAAATGATGTTAAGTTATTGTATACAAAGAAGTATTTTTTTATTCCCCCTTCAGTATTCATGTCATGAAAAAAGACAGGTCGACACGAAATCCACTGTCTCGAGCAGTGTTGTGATTCTGGGCGCTGAAATAGAGAAGGAAATAAATATTTTCATCATCAGATCATAATAAAAATGTTAAGTTACTGTATACAAAGCGGTATTTTTTATTCACCCTTCAGTAATCATGTTATGAAATAAGATAGGCTTACAAGAAATGCTTTTTAGCATTTGACCTTGAATAATTATAAATCAGACATTGTAACGGTTGTGAAACTACTTTTTCACAACAAAATATTTTACATTCTGAGTGCCCCTCGGCACACCGCAGACAGCTGAGGTTCACGGCGGGAGGACATGTTTCCAATGGAAATAACTGTTTGAATGCAGTGCTGCCAACACAGGCCTGATGTGAATAAATCCAGCTGATAAGAAACACATCCCTCCCATGACTGAGGGCAGACTGGATTTTAGGTCTCATTACAGGAGGTAGAGCTTTTTCGCATTTGGCTCCCAAACTCTGGAATAGCCTTCCTGATAACGTTCGGGGTTCAGACACACTCTCTCTGTTTAAATCTAGATTAAAGACACATCTCTTTGGCCAAGCATTCAAATAATGCATCTCATAATCTTGTACTGCAGTTATATCTGATCAAATGCACATTATTATTCTTTAACTTGGGTTAAACAAATCAATTTTGCTCGGTTGGAACAGCAGCTACGCTAATTATGTCCCTATTTGTTTCTCTGTTTGTATTGTGAAAAGCGCTGTACAAATAAACTTGAATTGAATTACTGCAACAAAAAAAGTTTTTTAAAGGTCACATGGTAACTTGAATTTTTTTGTTTTGCTTTTTTTTTTTTGTTTTCTTTGAATGTTTATCATGTTATATATAGAGTACCATGATAAAACCATGGGTTTTTTTTTTTGTTTGTTTTTTTTATATAATTTTTATCATGTTTATTCTATGTTTTTGGGATGAGTACCATGTCAAAACCATGTTTTTTTTTTTTATGTTTATCATGTAAATTCCATGTTTTTGCGATGAGCACCATGTCAAAACCATGTTGTTGTTGTTTTTTTAATGTTTATCATGTTAATTCCATGTTTTTGGGATGAGTACCATGTCAAAACCATGTTTTTTTTTATGTTTATCATGTTAATTCCATGTTTTTGGGATGAGTACCATGTCACAACCATGTTGTTGTTGTTGTTTTTTTAATGTTTATCATGTTAATTCCATGTTTTTGGGATGAGTACCATGTCAAAACCATGTTTTTTTTAATGTTTATCATGTTAATTCCATGTTTTTGGGATGAATACCATGTCAAAACCATGTTGTTGTTGTTGTTTTTTTAATGTTTATCATGTTAATTCCATGTTTTTGGGATGAATACCATGTCAAAACCATGTTGTTGTTTTTTTTTTTTTTTTTTTATGTTTATCATGTTAATTCCATGTTTTTTGGGATGAGTACCATGTCAAAACCATGTTTTGTTTTGTTTTTTGAATGTTTATCATGTTAAGTCCATGTTTTTTTGGGATGAGTACCATGATAAAACCATGTTTTTTTATGTTTATCATGTTAATTCCATGTTTTTGGGATGAGAACCATGATAAAACCATGTTTTTTTATGTTTATCATGTTAATTCCATGTTTTTGGGATGAGAACCATGATAAAACCATGTTTTTTTATGTTTATCATGTTAATTCCATGTTTTTGGGATGAGAACCATGATAAAACCATGTTGTTGTTTTTGTTGTTGTTGTTGTTTTTAATGTTTATCATATTAATTCCATGTTTTTGGGATGAGTACCATGATAAAACGTCTCAGGTTACGTATGTAACCATGGTTCCTCGAGGGAATGAGACGCTGCGTCGGAAAACGCTACGGGAACGCCTTCTGTGACTACGCTCTGAATCACATGTGAAATCAGTCCAATAGCTGAGCGGGACGTCACGGGCAGGTGACGTCATGACCAGGAAGCTATAAAAGCATGTTCGGCGGAGCCAGCGTCAGCTTCAGGAATGAGGCAAGCGCTGGCAGGGATGCCGGAAGTATGGCACCGAGACGCAGC
>NW_015642816.1:400730-400996 GCF_001515625.1 Sinocyclocheilus rhinocerous
TGCCACACTTCGAGTCGAGTGAGCCTTGACCCCTAACGGCGAGGGGAGATCAGAGGACTCATAAGAGATGGAGATGGCATCCACTATCCACCAACTGAGGGTCTGTTTCGTTGCTGGAAGACCTCTCTTAGGGGGACCGTAGCAAACAAGCAGCTGGTCCTCCCTCCTCCACAGGGCAGCTCTGTGGACGTATGCGTCCAGTGTTCGCACTGGACACATACAATTAAGCTTCTGCTGGTCTGGCTCCCTGAAGGGAGGAGGACTGA
>NW_015642816.1:401118-404343 GCF_001515625.1 Sinocyclocheilus rhinocerous
TCCACACACTTCGTGAAAGTACGGGGTGAGAGTGCAAGTCCGAAAGGAAGAACACAATATTGGTAAGCTTTGCCCCCAAAAGCAAACCTCAGGAACGTCCTGTGAAGTATGTAGATATGGAAATATGCGTCTTTTAGATCGATCGTGACAAACCAGTCCTCGGACCTGATCTGAGACACGACTTGTTTGAGTGTGAGCATTCTGAACTTCAGTCGCATGACTGAGCGGTTCAATAGGCACATATCTAAAATGGGACGCAACCACCCATCCTTCTTCGGAACAATGAAGTAACGGCTGTAGAACCCGGAGATAATCTACTAAGGGAATCAGTCTCTCGAGACTGATCTCTGGTGTGCCCAGAACGATCTGGGGACCTCCGCAGAGGCCGCGAGCCTTTCAGTGCCACTACGTTGCCGGGCGGTGACTGAAAGATATGCTCGCTAGAGACCGCTGCGGCCTGGAACACCGGCAGGGTTGGCAGAACGATCTCCCGAGGGCACTGGGGGGAGACGGGCACCGTGTAATGCGGACCAGCAGCCCCCGGAGCTGAGATGCGGCGAGGGAGGAACCACTGAAACGCCGCCACCTGTTTACGAGCCTCCTGGTTCCTGTCGACGACAGAATTGACAGCGTCACCGAACAGGCCAGAAGGCGCAAGCGGGGCGTCGAGTATTCAACTTGCTTCGCTGCGGCTCGGCCTGCATCTCGGCGGCCCAATCGATCTTTAACTTGGCCACGGCACGAGTAAGCACCTCCACTAGCTCCTCATATTGGGGCGATTGAGGGGACGCAGCTCGAGTTCCTGAAGAGGAACCATGTTTTTTTATGTTTATCATGTTAATTCCATAGTTTAAATGTTAATGGTGTGAACCATGTTTGTTTGTTTGTTTGTTTGTTTGTTTTTTGAATGTTTATCATGTTAATTCCATGTTTTTGGGATAAGTACCATGATAAAACCATGTTTTTTATGTTTATCATGTTAATTCCATGGTTTTGGGATGTGTACCATGATAAAACCATGTTTGTTTGTTTTTTTGTTTTTTGATTAGCTTTTTTATGTTTATTATGTTAATTCCATATTTTTGGGATGAGTACCATGATAAAACTATGTTGTTGTTGTTGTTTTTTAATGTTTATCATGTTAATTCCATGTTTTTGAAGAATAATACTATGTCTTTTGGGATTTGTGCTACGGTAATACCATGGTATTCTTTAAACTTCAGTACCACGGTAACCATAGTATCATAGGCAGCACAGTTTCACTGAATTCTAAGACCCCTTATTTTGAACAAAATCTAAAGCAGATAGAAAAGTCAATCCCAGAATACATTGTTTTATTACGTATTACTGCATCTCAGTAAACACATCCTTCATTAGGGCTTGTGGGAGCAATGTTGATTATAAATGTGATCAATTAATTAATACTGACAAAGATACATAATATTAAAATCAACATTTGCATGCTATGTATATGTGTATGAGTACTGTGTTGTTAGCTTAGCAACATGCTAACATCAGACGCACTTGTGTCAAGTCTCTTCATGAGTAGTGCTATTTGTATGTCGCATGGAGTTGCAGCCTATCTAGGGTGCTGTAGTCACTTATAAGGTCCTGTTTCATTTCATGCTGCCTATATTTATGCAACTAGGCAGTTCAGGTTTTTGGAACAGAAACAATTTTTGTGCATATGTTAGGGTGACCATACGTGCCATTTTCCCGGGACGCGTCCTGGCCAGGATTTCTATATTGCTTTGATTCAAAGTACCTCGACAGCGTTTCGAAAACACAAGGAACTGATGTCATACACCGATCGGTCTGCACACGCAAACAAAGCCAAACCCTAGATATTTTAGGCAATATAGAAATCCTGGCCTGGACGCGTCCTGGGAAAACGGCACGTATGGTCACCCTAGCATATGTATTTCATGAGTAACATTTAGTCTAATTGTAATTACAGCAAGATCAGCTCTTTGCTATTAATCTAACTAAGCAATAGACATTTCAAGTAAACTTGATGTATATGCGTCTGGATATTGTACGTTTTGGTTCTGAAATGTTTGCTCTTAGAGTTACATAATGTTTGTGTTAAGAATCATTAAAACAGTATTAAACATCCGCTATAAAATTCGAGGTCAGTTTGTTGTACTCGCTGTCTGTCTCGTAATAAATATTTTAACTGGAGTTTAATTGTTTAGTCTGGCACTGTTATGTCAAGACCCACCAACTCCAGGAAGTTCTCATCTTTTCATTTCTTTTGCAATCACACTTGAATTGTTTTAGATATTTCTTCAAAGATTCGTTTTTTCAAAGGGAAATGTGACAAGATAAATAGCACTAGCTTTACCCGCCTGAATTCTCAAAAAAAAAAAAAAAAAAAAAACACCCAAATTTCCAAGTTTTCCAAATTCCTCCTTTTAATGTGCTCACTAATGTAATTACTGGAGGTCCCATGTCACGTGTATGACGCTTGTGCTATTTTCAGTTTTGTTATATTATTAGCAAGACTATAGATGGAGTGACTTTTGTTGTTGTTGCTGTCCAGTGTTTATATTATATTATATTATATTATATTATATTTAAGCTAAGTTTAGTTTCTTTTTAGGGTTTAATAATTGTGTGTGCTTTTGTAAATGTTATTATTTGTTTTTGTTTTTTAAAAAATATATTTCCATTTAGCTTTAATTTATTTTTATTTCTATTTCAATTTTAGTCATTATAGCAATTGTAGTACTTCAATTTAAACTTAGTTCATTCACTTCTCAAAACAACCAAAGTTTTTTTTTAGGATTTAGGATTTAGTCATTTTTGTTTTTTTCATATATATATTCATTTTTTTTTTTAGTTATTTCAATTAACAAAAAGAATGTTTAATACCTTTAGTTAAAAATAACACTGTTCACCAGCTTAATTCTGGTTTTACTGGTTAGCATGGCCCCGTTAGCCCCTGCTGAAAGATAATGTAACCACACCATCTGGTCCTAAAAAACTTTCTCCATTGATGAAAATTCAATAAAATATCCAATGACAAACGATGAGAAACAATTAAATAATATTATTAGCAAACAACATATACACATAACAGAACTGTTTCAAGGTCACTAACATTATATTCAAGTGTTTGCTAATAATATTAATATCATCGTTTGTCATTGAATATTTTATTGAATTTTCATCAATGGAGAAATTTTTTTTGGGGGGGGGGGCGGGGGGTTGTGTAGTTACGTC
>NW_015642816.1:404551-407885 GCF_001515625.1 Sinocyclocheilus rhinocerous
TGCGTAGTTACGTCATCTTCCAGCAGGGGCTAACAGGGCCTTGCTAACCAGTAAAACCAGGATTAAGCTGGTCTGGCCTGCTGACAAAACCCCTCTAAAACCATTCTGGGAGAACAGCTGAGCACTTCATATCGGTTCAACCTTTTTTCAGGAGGGAATGCAAAGTTCTAGTCTTGTTAAGGTCTTTTCTCTGTCTTGTATGCAGATGAGTGATAGCGGTGAAGCTGTAGCCTCATTAATTTACAGCATGACTGTGCAAACCTCGTTTGCTGTCGGCTGTGTTTTCTCACGGGGATGCATTGGCACTCCGCAGCAACACAACCTGCCAATTTCCAGAGTGTGAAGCAACGGATATATCACCTGTTCCTCGCAAGAGCTTCCAAGGACATCATCATCCCGACCTGTTAGCGACAGCTCATGTTAAGATGCGGCTCAGAGTTTTATGTAACAGACTCACTCTCCAATTTGATGTAAACAAATGACGTCATTTACAATAAATCAATTACATGTATTCGTTTGTCCAACTCTTTGGAAAAGGTGTGGCATTCATTTGTTTGCATATAGCATTCGCTTTGATATCTAATGCAGTGACATTCAGACATGTTTAAGTGTGACTCAAGTGGCCAAATACGTTTGGAGGTCATTGTATGTAAAATATTAACATTTATTTATTATTTATTTATTTATTTATTTTTAGGAAAAGCCCAACAAAAATGTGTGTTCTAAGATTTGTATTTTTTTTTTCTGAATTGTGTTTGAACATTCAAAATGTCAATTTAAAAAAAAAAAACATTTTTTTCTTGGTTATGTGAACGTTAGAGAAAACATTAAGGTACATTTTGCAATATTAGTAAAGTCTAAAAAAACATTCCATTAATGTGATGTGCTGTAATTGTGCTGATGTTTTAAAGGGGTCATATAATGCGATTTAAATTTTTCCTTTCTCTTTGGAGTGTTACAAGCTCTTGGTGCATAAAGAAGATCTGTAAAGTTGCAAAGACTAAAGTCTCAACTGGAGATATTCTTTATAAAAGTTCAGAGTCAGCCACACCTACCTAAAACGGCTCGTTCTAACACGCCCCCACATATCTACATCACTATGTGGGAAGATTTGCATAACACCGCCCAAATGTGCACGCAAAGAAAGAAGGCGTAACTTTCATTCTCGCTGTAGTATTGTTGCCTCCTTGTCGTGAAGACGCGGTGTGTTTCGTTGTGAAAGCGAAACTACTTTATTTGGTCTTCCAAAAGAGGACTATGTTTACGCGGCGCGATGCAACGCAACGCGTAAAAAGACAGTTTAAGTCATTATAATCAGTAATTATGTCCCTACTGGATGCAACAAATGCCTCGTTTGTAATGGGTTTTCATGTTTTTGTCTGCCGGGACACGGCATCAACAGTATGTGAGGGGCGTAACATTTCCGTCTCACGTTTGAGGTATTCGGCCAATCACAACGCATTGGATAGCTGGCCAATCACAGCACACCTCGCTTTTTCAGACCGATGAGCTTTGTAAAAATCGGCGCGTTTCAAAAAGGCGGGGCATAGAGGAGAAACAATAATGTACAGTATGTGGAAAATAATGTGTTTTTTTTACTTTAAACCGCATAAACACATTTCCTTACACCAAATACACAAAATAATGTTCTTTTTAGCAGCCACATATGACCCCTTTAAGAATATTATTGAAGACCAGATTACTTTGTTAACCTTACTTGACAAACGTTTGTTTGAGAAAACCTTGTCAGAACATTAGTCAAACTTCTGAGAATGTTGCTGTTAGTCTTTGCTATTTTTTGCTGCATTTTGTCTTTTTGGCTTCTAGTAGTCTTCTACATCACCATTGTCCTGTTTTTGCAGGTACTTTCCTGTGTGCATGACATTTGGTGTTATACCAAGAAGGACATTCTGTATGCAAAGGGTGAGAAGGAGCATTCATTTTCAATCCACAGCTCATTGACAGCCCGATGATATGTAGAACAGCTACTGATGCTATTAATTTGATTGAGGAAGTTTGTACGTCAATATCAAATTCATACCTTACCATCTGATCGCATACCATTTTGGCATCATCTGTTGAGAGTGAGTTTCATCTGGTTTTGTTCCAGCGTCCAAATTGCGCACTGGATATGGAGTAGCAACACTCCCAAATGTAACCTAATTAATGTAGCCTGGGTCATATTTCCGTTGACCTTTCATAGTTTTCAGGATGAAGGCATGTCACTGTTGGCATCTACCTTACTTTGCTGACTTCTGCCAAGATACAGATGAATTTGGGCCAACATATCATAGAATTTGATTAGATACAAACTTTCGATGTCAACAACAAAATATATTTTTAAAAACTAATTAGACTATGTCTCCAACTACACACAATTACTTTATTTAGCAATTCACCCTTCGCCGGGAGATTTTGATTGACAGGCGATCTGACCAATCATAACGCAGAATCTGCCATTTTGTCCGTCAAACAAACAAGAGAGGAAAGTAGATTAACGTCGGTGAACTTGAACGTGAAAAATGGTGTGTATTGACGTCTTTCCACAGTTTAAACAAGATACCTTCTGATGTTCATTCATGTTTATTTCGTGCTATAACCAGTAAAGAAGAAGAGATGATTGGTTATGCGTCACTGAGTAACACATTTGCATAATTATGCAAATGTCTTACCCAGTGACGCGTAACCAATCAGCTCTTCCTCTTTACTTTATGTTCATCGCTGGTTGGCCGCGAACAACTTGACCCGCCTTCAAACACTGTTACTTGTTTGTGTGGTAAATATCATGTCGAGAAGACGCTGTGAAAATACATTTGTTTTATTTTTTTACTTCCGAATGAAGAGGCTGCAAATAATCATTAGCTAAAATTCATTTTTTCCACTGTCCCACTGCAGTACAGCCCCAATCTTTTTTGTGTTCCCGTCATTTTACGGACGACTGCTTCTGTAATCTCGGGGAGTTCAACGCGGGATTCAAAAACGCTTGCTCTTGAAAGATAAGCTCAGTGCCCAGTTTATTTGGACCAGTTGGCTCCACTGAATCACAACCTGTAAGTATGATAAATAATAGATATTTATATTTTCTATCGAGAATTCAAAATACAGAACTATGGCAATGGACGTATCGTTTCCGACACGCGCTGTATCGCAACAGACTGCTGTAGCCCCTCACTGCAGAACACAAGATCCAGGGGGCGTGGTTGGATCCACATCTAGGGGGTGGAGATTGGTAGGTTTAGGGGTGGAGATGGGTGTGTTTAGTGATCAGGGGGTGGAGGCGGGTAGGTTTAGGTATATGTAAGGCGGGAGGAGTTGGATCTGGATCCAACCTTAG
>NW_015642816.1:410448-429384 GCF_001515625.1 Sinocyclocheilus rhinocerous
ATGGGTGTGTTTAGTGATCGGGGGGGGGGGGCTGGATCCAACCACGCCCCCTGGATCTCACAGACTGGGCCATCTGACCAATCAGAGCAGAGTAGGTTCAGGAAAGGAGGGGTTTAGATAGACTGAATCTAGAACTGCTTCGATCGAATCGTTTGAGAATCATTGGAAAATGAGGTGATATGAAATGCATATTTTGAGAAAACAAAAGTGTTTTTTTTTTTGGCCTTGCATGCATGTAAACCTTTTGTAAGAGACTTCCAGAACATTAGGAACCTTAAAAATGGCACTTTAATGTTTGATTTTGTATTTATGTTTAAGTTTTGTGAGACATAAATCATTATTGTTACTAACAGATTGCTCATATGATAATGTGTAGTAAAACAGATTTTTACATATGAGTTTATAATACCAAAAATAGCATTGATTTGCTGTTTGTAGTTACCAAATATATTTGAAGTACTGAAAAATTGTCATGAAATTGTTATGATTCCTAACCCTAGGTGCAGTCCGTCTGTGGAAAACCACTGCTTTAGAAAGTCAGAATATGTTTTCTTTATAGCCATTTTTGGTCATTTTGAAGCAAGTGTGCGCACAAATGATAATGTTTTGACGTCAGGCTACTTCTGTTATATGTTTGTTTGTATATTACATGTTCACCACTGTGTTTCTGGCTATATTCAACACAGATTCCATATCTGGAATTATACCTTTATCCAAATATTCAAGCCTTCCATATGTATCTAAGATGTTACCTTATGTATCACGCCATACTCAAACAATCTAAATCAATATTCGCCATCTTAACCTCTTGCATATTCTATAAATCATTTCAAGGTATCGCTGTGTTTGTTACAACAATTGATTTTAGCATACTGTCCAGCACCAACATACTGTACTAACGACCTCATATATTATTTTAAGATGTCGATTAGTAACTGCAGGAGTGTATCTCAGGAGAAACGGTTGGCGTACAGTGTATCTTCTCCATCTGGAGCTCTTTCAAAGCTTACGCAGGCTCCCAAAATCCTCATAAGCATTTCCAGTTGGAAGATATTGAGGTTCAAAGCTCTGAGGTCACAGCTATGCTTTTCGGTTCTCCAAAAGTCATATGTCACAAATTATAGTTCGGGCTTGACGTGACCTCACAGTTTAAATCATAAATACACAAATCAAAACCCATCTGTCAGTGATTCTGAGACTGATACTGTAAAGCATTGTAAATTATTCTGCAAATGTGATCTTTATGTAATTGCTTTTCTCAAATAGTAAAGGAAATTAGACTGTAATTAATTATTATTCACCAGACAGGCCCTGCGATCTGTGCGCTCAGCTCGAGACAGACAGGGCCAGCTGCTGGATACGCTTACAGTGAGATGAGGGGGACGAGACGCAGAAAGTGTCGAGAAAATACCAACAATGCCATTTTTATAGAAAGGAACACATTGTACACATTTACAGGGTGTTGTTAAGTATCAACAGTGTGTATGTATATTTCCACAGAACATGTACTGCCAAATTTCAGAGCTCCTGATTTTGCGTGAAAATGATGATGAAGGGAATTGTGCGGTTACACTTTATTTCGATAATCCACTTTAGACATTCTATTAACTATAAGTAACTTTGTAACTACATTTCAAATTTACAAATAAAACAGATTATTGTGTGTTTTACAAGAAAATACTATTTCAGATTTTCTACTTCAAAATGTAATGTTTAATTCAATGTGTTACTTGCTGTTTCTTTATAATTGTGAAATTTACTAGCAATTTTTGAGTGGAAATATATATTTTTTTTTTCAGTGTAAGAAATAAACACTTGTCACAGAGCTGGTGCTAATATCACTAGCGACAATCAATGCAGAACCTATAATAAATATTATTTCATAATTATTAGTAAGTTCACAATACATTCACAGATGATTATTCATTAAACCTGTTTTAGTGGTATTTGCAAATTTCACACAGTTAATTTGAGATTCATGTTGTGAACTCACTTTAACTGCTGCATTGTATTACTAAATCATATTTTTTTCTGAAAGTCAGTTATGTGTTTCTCTATGTGAGTTAGACAGCACTCACTCATAGCAATAGCATGACATGCACAGCCTTTGCATTCAAGTCGCCTTTGTATGGAAGGACCCACCTGTTGCTGACTGACCCGTATGCACTGATTTATTTTAAGCTGGAGACTGACATTTCCCAAAGTGACTGTTTATGTCCCCATTCTCTGCGCTTTTGCCTTCTATGGTTAATTGCATTAGAACGTTTTATTCTGAATGTGCATGATGCATGATATGCATAGAAATGTGCTTATTATCACTTCTGGAGTGGCATTTGTTTTGACCGTTTTTGGTGACGTTAGAACTTAGAACGCAGTAAAGTGCATGCGTCATTGAATCTATATTGTACTACGCTGTCTTAGACCTATGCTGACTTAATTCAGCTGGTGATGTGAATATGAAAGGTAGTGAAGGGAATGCTTTTCCTTTCAGGCACAAGTAATATTTATCCCCATTGTTTCTGTCCAGCAGTTTTTCATTTATAAAGATTGTCTCTAATATAGAATTTATATTTATAAATTCTAAAGTCTAAGACCACACTAAACATTTGATTTTATTTATTTATTTATTTATTTATTTATTTATTTATTTATTTATTCATTCATTCATTCATTCATGTATTTATTTGTTTGTTTGTTTGTTTGTTTGTTTGTTTTAACAGTTAGAAGTGAAAATAAACAAAATGTTTTAGGATTCTGCAAATTGTAAAACAAAAGTTTAAAATGAAGAAGGAATATTTCGATTCTGCACTAAGTCACTAATCAAATGTAAGCAAACTGTGACAGATTCCTTTGCTTTCATGAAGCACGTGAGATAAACGAAGTCTCTTATGCTCACCAAGTCTGCATTTATTTAATCAAAAATACATAGACAAACAGTAATATTGTAAAATATTATTACAATTTAAAATAACTGTTTTCTATGTGAATATATTGTAAAATGTAATTTATTCCTGTGATCAAAGCTGAATTTTCAGCATCATTACTCCAGTCTTCAGTGTCACATGATCTTCAGAAATCATTCTAATATGCTAATATGATGCTCAAGAAACATTGCTGATTATTATCAGTTGAAAACAGTTCTTTTTTTTTGGAAAACGCTACATTATTTTCAGCATACTTCGATGAATAGAAAGTTCTAAAGAACAGCATTTATTTGAGATATAATTTTTTTAACATTATAAATGTATTATTTGATTTTAAAAAAAAAAAACAGTTTGCAAAAATAACTTTTACTTTGGTTTAAAAAAATACAATCTCACTGACCCCAAATTTTTTGAATAGTACTGTTCTATTGAGGTTCATCAAATTAAGTTTATTGTAAGGGCAAAGTTAGGGAGGCTGAAGACAGCTGAGATTCCTCAGATGTTCTGTTCGTAACCCTAACAGTGTCACCCAGAGTTTTGGCAGACATTGAGATATTACAGCCAGTGATCGGCCAATAAACATTCTGCAGTACATCATGAGTGAGGCACACAGTGTTTCAGTACTATACAGCGCAGTCTGACTCCAAACATACCTATCAAAAGTCCAAATCTATGAAGGCCTAGCTGTCCACCTGTAAGTCGCTGAATTCAAGAAATACAAACACTCCTACACAGTGCCTTCATTTCCACGGATCTTCGTGTTACTTACGTTACACTGCCATCTGTTGTACAGTTAGAGAAGAGCCTCAACACCATGAGCCAGGCATTTCAGTAATGGCACATTCCTGTTTAGCAAGCCTGAAGATTTCAAAAGGCATATCAATCTGCAGCGTGGACTATCATGAACCGACTCTGGGTTGCACAACTGTTTTGTCTTTGTCCATTTTAGCAGCTGCATGTGTGAAGCAAATGTAGTTTAAATGTAATATAATGTAGCAAGTTTCTAATTAATTTAAATGCATGGCTGAACAGAGACGGGCACAAATGCATCAAAAAGTATTTTGTTACACATTACAAATACTTGCTCATCAAATGTGTAATTTGTAATTTGAAAATACAAAAAAATACAATAAAAAATACAACAAGCAACATATTCTTTAACCCTAATATATCCAACATATTGATCCATATTTCTTCGAATTTCTGTGTTTACTTGAATACCATCAAGCATGTCTATGCTTTATTTTTTCATGTTTCTTTATCACTCCTTTATAATTTATTTCTGTCAGGACCACTATCATCAAAGATGATTGACAATTAGCATACAGTTTGGATTGGCGGTATGGTTCTGTTCTGGGCAAGAACTCCCTGCGCATCCCTGCGATGAGAGCAGGGAGACCAGCAATAACACCCCCCCCCAATTTAGAATTTTAATTCTAAAATGTACACATTTTAGAATTAGTCTGATTCAAAGGAGAATCAGAAGGCTGAATCCTGACTGTCAGAGGGGGAGCTGGGGATGGAGGAGGGTAATTAGCTATTGAGCAATGCGAAAACTGCTGATAATACTGAGGGACCTTATATATGAATGCTTAGATAGGTGTCGTATTCCCATAGGTTGATGGGGATCAGCTGAGAGTCAGCTGATGCGAGCTTGACTAACGTGACCTGCCAGAACTAACGCTACGCTAGATTTATCAGACAATGAAGCTGTCCGGCGAAACTGTATTGTTAGGAGTGCGCAAACAAAGCACTCACGTCACTTCATAAAATTGAGGTTAAACCACTGGAATCATATGGACTGCTTTAATGATGTCTGGACAGAAAGCTCTCGGATTTCATCAAAAAATATCTTAATTTATGTTCCGAAGATGAACAAAGGTCTTGTAGGAGAGGAACGACACGAGGCTGAGTAATTAACAACAGAATTTTCCTTTTTGGGTGAACTATCTCTTTGCCTATGGATCCAGCAGGATTATCATATTTTTCACTTGCATCTAGCCAAAAACTGTTATAGGTTGGCAGTACTATTAACACAGGTGAAGAACGTATTATCTGAGAATAAAATGACCTACTTGATTAAATGTTTTAAGTATTTCTTTTAAAAACAACATACTCTCTCTCAAAGTATTTAACTACAAATTGAATTTTATTTATTTATTTATTTATTTATTTATTTATCCAGCAAAATACAAATTACAACACACTCAAAAGTAATTAAACATGTATTTTAAATACATTTAATTAAAATATTGCTCATCTCTGTGGCTAAACCTCAGACATGGTGGGAATGTGAAAAAGAGATTTCAAAACATGTGTAAACCTCTGTGCAGTATGTTGAAAGAGTGTGGATGCGTGGCTGGGTCTTTAAAAGGCTGGACAAAGATTGAGGGTCAAAGTGCACTTGTGTTTTGTCATTCTTTCTGAACATTGCAACTTTTGGGAGAGTAACTATCACACACACTCACACACACACACACACACACACGCACACACGCATGTTGTGTTTCCAGACACACACACACACACATCTATTTGAATTATTTAATACCCTTTGTATATCTGCAATACTTTTATTTTATTGTTTTAATTTATTAGTTATTGATTTTCTTATTTTTATTTATTTTACAGTATCACAGTTTCTGCAAAAAAAAAATATGATAAAATTGCTTGATAATTATAATAAATATTTCTGGAGCAGCATATTAGCATATTAGAATTATTTCTGAAGGATCATGTGACACTGAAGACTGGAGTAATGATGCTGAAAATTCAGCTTTGATCACAGAAATAAATTACATTTTACAATATATTAACATAAAAAACAGTTCTTTTACAGTTATTTATAATTGTAGAAATTCACAATATTACTGTTTTTACTGTATATCTTATCAAATAAATGTATAGCCGTGATGAGCATAGAAGTCTTCTTCCAAAAAAAAATCTTACAGACCTCCAAAACTTTTAATACTTATATATATATATATATATATATATATATATATTTCACTGGCATTAATATTGACTGTTTAATATTTTACTGTTATGCTAACCCTAGCAGATATGTCGCTCTGTGAGTAATTTTGAAAGAGTTGTCAAATGAATGAGTGTGCAACAGACTTCAAGATGAAGAACAATAAAAGTAGTACAAATAAATCATAACTAAAAACATTCTGGAAAACTGCAATTGACATCAAAGCTACTGCGTCACTCAAAATGCAAAACTTCCTTCCTGTTCCGCCGACACATTCAAACTGAGCGATCCATACCTATGGGTGTGTTCATACATTCATTGCATTGCTAGGCATTCCCAGAATGCACTTAGAAGAGACAAGTGGATCAAGTTACGGCACAGCATTGCCATAATCACCAGAAAAACACCTGACAAGCACTCAAGCTCCTCATTCAGTCCCGGGCTCCTCTTATCTGACCTGACGCTGCTATAGCCGCGGCTCGGGAAGGGATATGTGACCCCTTCCTGGTAAAGTCCACTGACACTGGATCTAAGCAGACAGCAGGTGAGTGAGAGTGTTTATGTGCTGCTACAGTATTATGTTTAAAGAGTTACATCAAGCTCGTTGATTTAAGTATGTTTCTATCAGCTGCCCCCATGAAAAAGTGACTTATATGTACAGTACTATGAATGTTTTGAAACTACCAGGTGCATGCATTATGCAATTACCAAGTAAATAAGGAAGTAAGAAATTCGAATGTGAACTTGTTATGATTATAAGCAACAGTCCTCAAATCTGAATCGAAAATAAGTTCTGGACTTCATTGAACACACACTGTTGTTTTAATTTCCACTGTGATTTCATTTGAGACTTTGTTGTGCCAGTGTTTGTTTGACTGCATAAGCCCATGAACTCAGCATAGCACTGCTTATTTACATACAGATGCACATCTTTTGTCAGTCAAAATCCTTTCAAAGCTGTGTTTGCCGCGGAGCAGGATTTGTATCTGTGGTTTCCAGAGAGCATGCTCTGACTTGAATAACCACCACTCCCTCTAATGAACAAATTCACTCAATATTTCAGGTCTGATGGAGTGAGTAAAGTGAAAGTACAACTCAAACAAACCTAAACACACAAGACCAGCAGGCTCTTTTTTTTTCAGTGGCCCCAGGTTTTAGTGTTTAAAGAAAAAAAAAAGCACAGCATTTTGCAAGGGTCTGTTTGCTAATAACCCATTTCATCTGCCTTCACTCAAATACCAGAGACTATTAATGCAGACAGAAACGTGTTTGAACACAGTTGGGACTCATCTGAATAAATATCCTGAGAGAGATACAGCAGTTTTGACTTGAATGTCTTTGTGGCTTGTAAATGCTGTAGGTTTTTTTAAAAAATATATATATATCTTCTTTGTAGATTGGGTTGGTTTGTTGAAATGAATGCTGGCCAGACAACTTCTGTTGTTCAAATTGGTGCTGGAAAATCTTGCTCCAGGTCAGTATTCATATACATTTTAATGTGTTATATTTAGACATTTAATATAAATTATTATAAATTATTATTATTATTATTTTGCAGTCAAAGGAACATATGTGTTATATCATGTGGCAGGTTATAACGATTACTATTATAAATATTACATAACGTGTGAAACAACATTAAATATCTAAGATTCAAAATCTATGTTAAAACCGGAAAGGAATATTAAAGTTAGACAGAGTTCTAGAAATATAGTTTTGGGGGAAAAATCATAAAACATGACATAAAATTACTAATTAATCATAAAGGTTAAAATCAACTTGCTATGCTGATAAATTGCAATGAGAACTTTATAATAATAATATTATAAGAAGATTATATAATAATAATAATAATAATAATAATAATAATAATAATATAGAAGCATTTCCTCTATGGACTTTTTAGATACTACTTTAATCTTATACGCATTATTATTCAAGCAAAGTTATTATTATTATTATTATTATTATTATTAACATCATCATCATCATCATCATTGTTGTCATTGTCGTCGTCAATTACACAGAAAAGAAGGTTCACTACAAAATGAAATTCTTAGCTTAGAATTGAAAAAACATAAATACAGAAAATATTATATATTTAATTTTCTGATATGCCTGTCTCTTTCCTACTGATTTTTATTTTTATTTTTTTATCACTGATTTCAAAGGGCTGAATTTGTTTCTTTATTGAACACCTACAACTACTTTCTTAAAGACACAACACACCTGCAGCTCGCTGTCCATGAGGTAAAACATCATTCTTGTATGTTTCTGAATGATAATGCATTTAATGAAAAATGCTAAATGGATACATGCGAGTAATCTAATGGGTATTCGACTGCAGTGAGTGCAGCAGTGTTTGCAACCCTTTGTGTGGACTTTGAGCTCATGATTATAATTGGCCAAATATAGCACTGTGCTGCCCTCTGCTGGCATACAACAGGACATCAGCCCAGTAAGAACATTGTCACGTCTGCTTTAACAGATTGCAGACAAAGTGACATTTGAAGGCATTCTTGTCATTTCCTGGGGAGTGAAGAGACCCATTCAGTTACAAATACAAGATGAGAAACAGATTTTTCCAAATGAGTCTTCAGTCAAGTCACCAGACCCCATCAGTCCACTTGGAAACAAACGGTTAGTATTCGTTTTTACTGTCGATTTTACTGCTGCTGCATGTACTTTACAGTAAATGGAAAAGTTGTTTCTGCCTATATATATAGAACTATTGTGTGATAAATACAACATAAGCTCTTATTGACAGCATCTATGGTATGAAAGTCATTCAACCTGCTCCTCAGTTTATAAACACACACACACACACACACACACACACAAATGTGTTTACTGTAATGCACTTGCTGTACAATGGATGTCTATGGTGAAAGACATTCCAAAGGGTTGAAAGAAGCCACGAAACCAGCTGATCCTGTATTGATGTACTTCCTTTTAAACTAAAGTTGGAGTGGGGCATCTCGAAAGACGCCATTCAATTTCTTTTAAAATAGTCTTTAGTTTAAATTCTCTTTAATTTACATCATAAATGTTAAACTAACTTTTGTTAGTTTTGACTGCTTTTATTGTCCTCATTTGTAAGTCGCTTTGGATAAAAGCGTCTGCTAAATGACTAAATAAATAAATAAATGTACTATTTGCCATGCAGTCAGAAGTAGGTGGATGTGGAGGGAGGGGCATTCTAGAAAGCATTTGATTGGACAGCATGATCGAGTGCTGATGATGTCAACAATGGTTTTGTTTTCCAGGAAGAGAATGAAAATACACTTTAAAGTATCTGCTAAAATGTTACTCATTTGACCTCACAGCTAACTGCACTGAAGGCTTCAAATCTTGATTCCATGAAAACACCTACATCCCACTGCGGTCTGTTATAAGAAATCAGCTTCGTGTTACTGAATAGTTACTGATAGAACGACTTTGGAAGATCCACATTTTGGTTTACACCATTTTGATCAAAAGTACTTTTTCTGATAAACTGAGTCCAGAATTTAGTGTTATAGTGTATAGAAAATAGTGTTTTCCTTCACTCTCAATACCAAGAAGAACCAAAAAGAGGTTTTTGCAGTAATGCCATAGAACCATTCTGGTTACCCAAAGAATATATATATATATATATATATAGAGAGAGAGAGAGAGAGAGAGAGAGAGAGAGAGAGAGAGAGATAGATAGATAGATAGATTTTTTTTTTTTTTTTGATGTTGAAGGTTCGTTATGCAGCCATAAATGCTGGCAAAGAACCTTTATTTTTCAGTGTTGATCATTGTTTAGTAGGTACAAGCATGACATTCTCCTGTCAACACTAATAATGCACATACTGTATAATTAGTATTGTGGTTTTAGCTTCAAAACGCTATTTTTACTTTTTTTTTTCCCACAAAAACTGATGGACATTATTGTCTGTGTTGATCGATAGTATGATGCTGTTGACGGTGCATGAGTTCTATTTAACATGAAACATCAATGAAAATTGCATGACGATAACAAACTCTTGTCAAAGTTATTGCTTTCTATTCAACTAGAGTTATCTGCTTTTAGACAACAACTGATTAAATAAAAATTATAACATGAATTGAGTTCAACTGAGTCAGCGAGTCATCTAAGGCTGAATAAAACGGGTGAAGCAAGATTATAAGAGGAAGACAGTGGATACAAAACCAAACTTTCTATCTTAGATGAGATGAAGACATCTGCACTGTTAGAACAGGACAAAATGAGCAGTCTTTGTTAAAGATTATGTCTGTTTTTGATTTGATAAAATGCTCCCGTAGGGGAATGACACGATGGGGAGAATTCGATGATCTTCATCATATTGATGAACTGGAGGAAGCTGGATCCACGAACCCTGAAGATCCTCCTAAAGGTTCAGTTTCTTTAAATTGCGTCACAGTTGGTGCAGTCAATATTTGATGGAATTAGCACTCTGGCAACACATGCCGATTACTTGAAATGATGTAGTTTGATTACTGCATTAAAAAAAGGCCTTGCACCTTTAATCAACACAATTCTACATTTCTCTTTAAGACTACATAGAATACGAGAGCAAGACGTTAAGACCTTCCAGACCTGTGCCGATGGGCGAAGAAAGATCAAATCTGATCCGTACCATGAGTGATGCCTCGCTGGTGAAAATGAGGGTGAAGAGTAAAAAGATGGTAGAAAGTCAGAAGAACAGAAACCATCGCTTCTCCATCAACGGACACTTCTACAACTACAAGGTCCCACATGTCAACCTTAAAGGAACACTACAATATTTTTGAAAATAGACTAATTTTCCAAGTCCCCTAGAGTTAAACAGTTGAGTTTTACCGTTTTCGAATCCATTCAGCCGATCTCCGGGTCTGGCGGTAGCACTTTTAGCTGTAGCTTAGCATAAATCATTGAATCTGATTAGACCGTTAGCATCTCGCTCATATTTTAAAAAATAGTGGAGTGTTCCTTTAAAGCCTAATGAAAATTATCGATAATTATTATGAGGCTGTGACAGGCATAGAAGTACGAAATATAGTTAATAACTTCTGAGAATCAATAAATAAATAAATCTGTAAATTTGTAAGAATTATTGATATCACAAGTGTGAGACGCTGCATTGCCATCTATCGATGTGATTTACCATGAATGTCTCTAAATTGTATGGAAATCTGATTCTAGTAAGTTTTAGAGAGCGTTTTTTACAATTAATTCCTTTACCTGACTTTACCGTCACTGCTCAGGATTTACTGCGTAATTGGGGTACTTTTAAACTGTTGCCGTTGCCTGTTTTTAGCCTGTGGAAAAAAGAAAAAAAACACACAATTGGGCTGGTTTTGTTTTGCAGATCTGGCAACCCTGAGCACAGGTCACGTCATTTCAACATGGCAAAACACATTGAGAAGTGACCCGCACCATGTAGAATTAAAACACTTTGTATAGAAAACGTTTCGGTTACGTATGTAACCCTCGTTCCCTGAAGGAGGGAACGGAGACGTCACGTCCGACGTGACGTCGAGAGTGACCGACTGAAAGGGAACTATTAGAATGTGATTTTAGGGTTATGTAAGGCAGAACAAGTTCTCATTAATCATCATTAATTCACCCTCATGTTCAAACGTACTTTCTTGGAATACAAAAGGGGGAATTCTGAACACTTTGCTGGTCATTTTTTCCATACAACAAATACAGCTACAATGGATGGGGACTTAAGTTATTATATAAGTTTTATGAGTCTTTTTAATAGTTAGTTTTATAGTCATTTTGTTTTTGCAGACATCAATTTTCACACCATCATTTGGCGCAACCACAAATGTGCACATTAACAGCGAGATGACAACACAAGAGGTCATTACACAGCTGCTTCAGAAATTTAAAGTAGGTATTATTACATTCAATTCAATGCATAAGCTCTTTAAGGATTATTTAACCGTCTGGTATTGTTCATTTGGGAGTCACACTTGCGGTCAAAAGTGAAATCAATGTAATATATTTTTGTTCAATAATATTTTTCCTTTTTTATTTTGTATTTTGAGAGAATTTCATGGTACTATTTAATATTTATGCAATAATTATGATAATTTTTTCCCATTGAAAATAGAAAAATGTCGGTGTGTCTGTTTTGCACTCTTAATATTTTAGAGCGTCACCCCTTCATTGCTGTGCACTTTTTTTCTGCATCATGAATGATACACACAAGAAATTCTCTGTATGTTCGTATTTTTGTGTATTTCCCATTAATTTCCAATAGTGCTCATATTTGACCATGAACAACACAAGTGTGATTTTTTTTTTTCCGACCATTTAGCTTTTTCGAATCAAGTCCACAATTTTTTATTTATTATTATTTTTTTTTATGGTCACATAGTGACTGCCATAAAAGTCAGCAAGTTTCGTACCAGTCTTTTTTTCCCCGGTCTAAAATTAATTAAGTATGTTTTCTTCACTGATTATTTCCACCCTCAATTTTGATAGACAAATTCATTTTTTTTCCCTTTCTTTCTTTTTTTTACGCAGATAGAAAACAGTCCACATGAATTTGCCCTCTACTGCATTCATCAAATTGGAGGTATGTAGAATTATCGATTCAGATTTATGTATTTTCACCCATAGCTTAAAGCTTAATTCAGTTCTGATTTTAGAAGTAGTTTCATTTCCAAACACAAGACCCCTTTTTTGTTTTGCATGCATTATGCCATCATTCCATCGTTGTTCCAAGAGCCAAGAGTCTAGTCTTTGCTTAAGTTTACAGAGTCACATTTCTGACCATTCTATCCGTTGTTCGTAGAGAAGCGGAGGTTGAGCAGTTCGGATCTGCCATTATTGGAGCGTGTTCTACAGGGACCATCAAACAGCATCATGAAAATGTTCCTCATGGATGCAGACGAACAGGAAATTAGCCTCGATGTAAGTCTAGCTCTTCAGACATTACAGAAATGTGTTTCCTACACAAATAAAACTAATGTCCCACTTCCACTGATTTTAATAGGTAGCTCAGTACCTCAATTTAGAGATGCCCATTTTGAAGGTAATTCTGCAGAAGCTGGAAGAGCAAGAGAATCAAGAAGTACAAAGAATAATCGCAAAGTAAGTCTAGAGTACTTTATGAAAAACAAAACATGTTTTTGGCAATTACTGCATTTGTTTTATTATATTAAAGGGGTCATATGATGCTGCTAAAAAGAACATTAATATGTTTTATACTTATGAACAATTGTGTTATATGAAAGGCTTTAATGTATGTTTATCATATATAGATATCAAAAGGAACGGAGTCTCTTGTTGCAGTGCTTGAAAAAAAAGATGCCGGTTAAAACTGAGACAACTGTATAAATGAAGACTTGGCAACGGGAAACTGTTTCCAACTGTTGTGACGACAACCACAGAGTAAAAAGAGAAATGGAAAATAAAATGGATATTCCCTTCAGGACTAGAAGCCAGGAATCAGGATTGTGAGATGTTCATATAGGTTTTTTTTTTTTTTTAATAACAGTTAAGCTTTACTGTTAAGTTTGTGGTGATGATGTATATAATGTAAAATAGTTTTCACATAAATGTAATTACAATATTTATCATGTGAGGAAACTTAATAAAATACTGATATTTGATTGGCAATTTATTTGTGGATTAACTGTTGCTCTATGGCTATACATATATACTGTGTTTTACTCTCAAGGTTTTATTCTTGGAAATGTTATAAACAAGTTTCTGTTTAAATAAGTTCCAACTGGCTTACTGTAGCATTCTGGAAAGCGTCTGTCAACGGGAGATTCTAAACTCAAAAACATTTCAATCATTTAAAACCACGATTTCATTACATAATTATTTATAATTATCATTACATAATTTGCTTTTGAATAGTCTTATGAATAAATAATAATATCACTTTACTATAAAATTCTTATCTTTTAAAAAATAATAATAATAATAATAATTCTGGGTATTTAACAAAATAAAATTCCTTTCAAATGGAGATTTTTTTTTTTCTATCAACATTTAAAGAAAAAAAAAAAAAAAGATTTCCATTTTGGAAAAACTTTATATTAGGAAAAAATAAAATAAAATGTCAAGATAAAGAATATGTGGTCCGCTATATATCCAAAAGTACAAAACTGTAGCAACTTGGAGTCCATGTGGAATTCAAGCAGATCTTCTGCAGGACATCTTCTGCACCTCATGCTCATCAATCATTAAGTCGAGGGTCACCTCAAACTTACATGCCAGTTGCTAAACAAAAAAACAAAAAAATAAAGTCAAAGATATAAAAAGTACAGTAATTGTAGTATGCATGTGTTTTTTTTTTTTTTTTTCAACGGGAGATTCTAAACTCAAAAACATTTCAATCATTTAAAACCACGATTTCATTACATAATTATTTATAATTATCATTACATAATTTGCTTTTGAATAGTCTTATGAATAAATAATAATATCACTTTACTATAAAATTCTTATCTTTTAAAAAATAATAATAATAATAATAATTCTGGGTATTTAACAAAATAAAATTCCTTTCAAATGGAGATTTTTTTTTTTCTATCAACATTTAAAGAAAAAAAAAAAAAAAGATTTCCATTTTGGATAAACTCTATATTAGGAAAAAATAAAATAAAATGTCAAGATAAAGAATATGTGGTCCGCTATATATCCAAAAGTACAAAACTGTAGCAACTTGGAGTCCATGTGGAATTCAAGCAGATCTTCTGCAGGACATCTTCTGCACCTCATGCTCATCAATCATTAAGTCGAGGGTCACCTCAAACTTACATGCCAGTTGCTAAACAAAAAAACAAAAAAATAAAGTCAAAGATATAAAAAGTACAGTAATTGTAGTATGCATGTGTTTTTTTTTTTTTTTTTTCAAATTGGCTACAATCAATTATAAATCAAGTATTAAGAAAAGAAAAGAAAAGAAAAGAAAAGAAAAGAAAATACCCTTTTGGTCATGCCACAAGCCTCAATATCTGTATCTTCTGATTTGCGGCATTTTGTCTTTCCAAGAGTGGCCTCGATTTTGTAGTTTATCTTATTTGTCACCTGGACACAAAGGTGCCTTGTCATTTAATGTGGATTAATATACATGATAACACTTTATTTTAAGCACCAATTCTCACTATTAACTAGTTGCTTATTAACATACATAATACTAGCATTTTGGCTCTTTATTAGTACTTATAAAGCACATATTAATGCCTTATTCTGCATGACTAGATCCTTTAACCCTACACCTAAACTTAACGGCTACCTTACTAACTAGCAGCAAACCAGGAGTTTATTGAGGGAAAACTAGTTGTAACTAAAGTGTTACCGTACACATGTATACATGAACAATCAGAACATATTTATGAAAGCATGAAAGCTGTACCTGAGTGCTGGCCGATGTGACATTGACGAGTTTGAAGTATTTCTTTGCTTTGGACTTCGAGTTGAAGAGCTCGACAGCTTCTTTCGCAGCCTCCCGAACATCTTCCCTCTCGGGACTGGCAAGAGTCCAGCCGCCGAGCAGCTCCACGTTTCCTGAGAGACATGGACTGAGAATATCAGTGACAGCACTGCGTCTCCAAGACACGTATCTGCAGTGTTTGAGCCCATGAGAGACATGGACTGCACGGTAAATGCTATACATCTCACCAACAAATACATGCTGCCATGATAATACTAATACTTGTATTTATTTATTTATTATTTATTTACATTTTACCATGTTACTGAATACAACTACAGTATTCTGTGACGCAGCATGTACTTTAATTAGTAGTTGGTGCAAAACACAAAGATAATTAATAGTAATTAAGTAAAGAAGTAGCTATATTATGTTTGTTATAACAGTTCAAAAGAGTCTCTTTAAAATATTACAATGCACACACACACACACACACACAAAGAAAGAAAAAAAAATGACATTTTGTACACAACACAGTATAATCAGAACAAGAGCTTACTTGCTACAATTACTTCTTCCTCCAAAGGCTGGTCAGCACTGCTGAAGTGAAACACGGAGAGAAAGGACACGAGGAGCAGAAAGCAGATATCCATGACTCTCGGCTGTGTGATCTCTGAGTGAATGTGGAGACGGCTTTAGAAATCTGCCGTGTAGTCACGGAATGCCCGACGCCCTACCCGCCAGTGAGGGTGGAGTGAGTGTGAAGCCCACGCACTTAATGATGCCTGTGAGGGAGAATCCACTTAGACGGTGAGTCAAGGGAAAACAAGATTTAAGTGTGTGTGTGTGTGTGTGTGTGTGTGTGTGGGTGTGGGTGTCCTAGGACAGACAACGAGGAAATAAAGGGTAATCTGCTTATGCTGTAATCTTCCGGCCGGCTGTCAGTGCATATAGGCAGCTTTCAGTGTGTAATTTAACTTCCTGTCACTTACAGGTGAAGATTACAACGAGTTTAACTACACTTGAGAACAAACGTCACTGCTTGATAAATGTTTCACTTCTTTGTTGGACAAAATTCTCTGAGATTCCATAGTTTCATTAGTATTATTATTATTATTATTTATTTATTTACTTATTGTACAGATACTATAAAAGAGAAACAGTTATTTTGCATTGGTGCTATCAATTTGATGTGATTGATTTTCAATTGTTTATTTTAAATGTAACAAAAAAACAATGATTTCATTCCTGATCATATTATGACCATATTAGCCCGGTTCTGTCAACACTGCACTGGCTCCCTATTAAACATCGTATTGATTTTAAAATCTTGCTTATTACTTATAAAGCCCTGAATGGTTTAGCACCTCAGTATTTGAACGAGCTTTTGTTACATTATAGTCCTCCACGTCCGCTGCGTTCTCAAAACTCTGGCCATTTGATAATACCTAGAATATCAAAATCAACTGCAGGCGGCAGATCCTTTTCCTATTTAGCGCCCAAAATCTGAAATAACCAACTAACATTGTTCGGGAGACAGACACACTCTGTCAGTTTAAATCTAGATTAAAGACCCATCTCTTCAACCTGGCTTACACATAACACACTAATACGATTCTAATATTCAAATCCGTTAAAGGATTTTTAGGCTGCATTAATTAGGTCAACCGGAACCGGGAACACTTCCCATAACACCCAATGTACATGCTACATCGCTAGAAGAATGGCATCTACGCTAATATTAGTCTGTTTCTCTCTTATTCCGAGGTCACCGCTGCCACCAGATCCAGTCTGTATCCAGATCAGATGGTCACTGCAGTCACCCGGATCCAGTACATATTCAGACCAGATGGTGGATCAGCACCTAGAAAGGACCTCCACAGCCCTGAAAAACAGCGGAGACCAGGACAACTAGATGAGCCCCAGACATATCCCCAGTGAAGACCTTGTCTCCTAGAATGAGTGTTTACTATTGTCATTTTGCATTATTGACACACTATTTTCCTAATTCATGCTGTTCAGTTGCTTTGACACAATCTGTATTGTTAAAAGTGCTATATAAATAAAGGTGACTTGACTTGACTGATGTCCTCTGTTCTGTTGGGTGAATGGACAAAATTATCTGAGATTCCATAGTTTTATTATTATTATTTATTTATTTATTTATTGTATTGTATTTTTTATTTACTTATTTTACAGATACTATAAAAGAGAAACAATTATTTTGCATTGGTCCTATCAATTTTATGTGATTAATTTTCAATTGTTTATTTTAAAGGGGTCATATGATGCTTTTTTAAAGATCATTATTTTGTGTATTTGGTGTAACAGAATATGTTGACATGCTTTAATGTTCAAAAAACACATTATTTTTCAAATACTGTACATTATTGTAGGTCCTCTATGCCCCGCCTCTCTCAAACGGAAATGTAACGCCCCTTACCATAATCGCGAGCTTCATCTTTCAAGTGCCCTATTTAAGGGTATAGGGGGCGATTTAAGACACAGGGTATATTTTAGAATAATCTAAATATAATACCTCAAACCATTTGTACAGACCGAATTTCTCCAATTCAATCTGCTGCTTTGGGTTTCTCTGCAGACAACGTTCTGTGCTGAAAGATGGGAGAGATGTCTTGTTATTACCTTAAAGGGATAGTTCACCCAAAAATGAAAATGTGATGTTTATCTGCTTACCCCCAGGGCATCCAAGATGTAGGTGACTTTGTTTCTTCAGTAGAACACATTTCATTTTTGGGTGAACTATCCCTTTAAACTTCACATTTATCCACAAGACCGACTTCTATCAAGCCACTTGGATTAGATGTTCCTTTTCCTGCATTGGTTCTATTTTGTGTGATTCAGATTTACAACGGCCATTTCTGGTCTTTGGTCCAGATGTTATCATCTATGTTTTCCAGTTCATGTTCTTCTGGAAATTCCCCAAACAGCATTACAAACAAGATAATGAACAAATTCAAACAAGTACACACGGGGCATACGATGCTCTAGGACCAGAATGTACTGTCTGAAACTCGATAATCTCAGGAAACCTGGGGCTTTACTGGCTATAATTTTATCAGGTTTAGCTCATTTCTGGGTACAAATTTGTCCCCAAAATATGGTTAAGTAGGCACAAACACAGACACATGTGGAGACAAAATTAGACTAGTCCTGGACAAATGCTGCATCCCAATTTGCATACTATCCGTCCTAAATAGTATTAGAAAATTTAATTAATATGTCCCAAATCATAGTATGTTTAAAAAAGTATGCCAAAGATTCCCGGATGGTCTATTACTGCCGGTTAGAATTCGAAGTGCAGATCGATGCACTCTGTCAGTGCGTTCCAAATGGGATATATCGCCCTCCGAAGGGCACTTCTGACACATTTGAGTGATAAATAATCAATGTCTAACCTGATGAAAAATATTAATTTAATGTTATCCACATTATAGTTCATCTGCAGCAACACTGTGAACTTTTATAATGATACGTTTGGTCAATAACTCTTAAATGCATCATTATGCAAACACATGAGCAGAGTTCTTGGCATGATAGACCCGCGACTAGCAGATCAACGTGCCTCTTCATTTCTCTCCAATACGGTAGGGAATCAAATTAAACGAAATGTGGATGATGTTAACTGTGACAAGATGATTGACAG